>NC_056731.1:274937856-274947856 GCF_019279795.1 Protopterus annectens
GAAAGGGATGATGGGCATGTATTTTTGTTGCTATTTTGCAGTAAATGGACATTTCTGCCACAAAGTTGCACAAGGGATGGATTTTACTTCATTTATGTACTTCTTTAAACTTTGGGTTTCTCCATTTGGGGTTCTCGTATCTGAAAGATAACTTAATGTAGGCATTGTAAGGCATAGTGTTAAGGTCTGCCGCATTGACACAAGGTATAGGGTTTGAGACTTTTCTTTGTTCAGTTCTTGTAAAAGCAAGGTGATTAATTTGTTTTCTTTTGCAGATCATGGAATTTGAGTGGGTATCAGTTGGTGACCTGAAGGATGGGGATTTGAAAGGTGATGAAGGCTGTTTCAATGGAGTCCCAGTTGCTTGGGTGGTGGACAATCATGTCAGAGATGGGTGTGCACTGAGTGAGCAGTGGCCAGTGCCATGATGAAATGACTTTGAAAGGTAATGGATTCTTCTGGTATGGACTTCAATAGTTGGAGCTGTACACAATGGGGGTTGAAGAGGGAGGTGTGTTGGGACAAAATAATGCAGGGCTGGGGGTTGTGTATAAGGAGTTTGGGGTTTACAGGTGGGGTAGAATCACAACAATCATAGGAGCATAGGAAGCTATGAGGTTAATGGTTTTAGGGCCCTTTGTAGGGTAGCCAAGTTCAATTTCTTATTTATGCATATGGCTCCTTCTGTCCTTTGAGTGACATGGGTGGAACCCTGGGGTGAATTTATAGTCCCTCATCCAGTTGTTTGGTAAAGGGATAGATATATGCGGTGGGTTTGTTGTCTCAAAAGTGGCTTTTCAAGGAGTTGTGTGTTATTGAAGTGGCATCTCAGTCAGTTTAAGTGGGTTGCTTGGGTAGGGGTTAATAACTTGGCAGTTTTCCATTGTGTTGCCTTTGGATAAATTTACTGGGATAGCCCTTGGGGCAGATGGATAGGGTTGGTCATGGGGATTTGCAGTTTTTTTACACATTTTATAGGAGGTGTTGGGTTTGGGGCCATAATTTGGGGGGTTGTTTGTTTCGTGGACAATAGGAAGGAGTCCAGGCTAAAGTTATATGGATTAAGCAGGACATGGTTTTGGGTTTCCTAACAGATGTTTCAGGTTGTTTCATTGTTGGATATAAGGTGACATGTAGAAAGGGAAACTTTAAGGGAGGAAGCCAAGAGTAAGCAGTGCATTAAGGATGTTGAGTTCTGGTAGATGGATTGCATTGCTCATAGGAATTTCATTGATTTTTCAAATGTGACAGGATAATTTGGCCATATTTTGTGGGGAGTGGTTTGTGCCCTGGCTGTCAGAAGGGTGGGTTGTCTGGATAAGGGATATGGGACTTTGAAGTTGGTTTCAAGTTAGCAGGCATCAGTTTAACAGAGGAAGTTGGGGGAATGAGGGCTCATTCACACTTGGTTGATATGATAGTGTTAGGGTTTGTTGGTGCTGGCAGCTGAGGAATGTCAGGTGGGGTTAGAAGAGTTAGATGCTTGTGGTAGGATCATGGGGCTGGTTTATAAGTAAAGTTTTTGGTAAGGGGGGAGTTCAAGATGGACACAGTTCTGTGAGCACTGCTAGCACCTAGCTCTCTGAAATACCCTGGATTAAAATAAACCCAAAAGACAACATGGAATAAAAAAACGCAGAAATAAGACTGAACATCTATTCCAGATAACAAACAGGAATCAAAGGAAGAAAAAAAAGCAACAGATTCCTATTAAAAACAACAGGATTATCTAAGATCTTAGAAACAACTGAAGCCATGTGGTGCTGAGGCCCTGCCCTCATATACAAAGTCTGAAAAAGCACCAATCAGCAGCATGTCAAAAGAAGAAAATAATATGGACACTGTAACAACTAAGACCAAATTCTTGGTACTAGCTTCACCGGATAACGATACAATACTAAAAAGACAAAGGACAAATAAACAATCAGACAATACTAAATCTACAGGTAAAACCAAGGCAGACCAGCCAGCTAACCTGGAAGACATTAAAACTGCTTTACTACCTACTCAGCAAGCAATACAGGAACTACCTTTACAATTTTAAGCATTTGGTGACTCAATTAACCAAATACTAACTAGAATGGAAAATCTGAGGCAAAAATACTACAAAATGAAATAAAAATAGACTCTATTGCTCAAAGAACGGATTCCCATGACAAAGATCTACAAAGTCTACAAACAAAAATAACAGACCTTGTGGCAAGGTCACGAAGAAACAATATCATCATCAGAGGAATCCCTGAAACTGTGTCACATAATAATCTAATACCAACTATCAAACTCATAATAAAATCTCTGCTGGATGAACCTGAAGAAACACAGCAAGTGATAATATAGAGAGCCCACAGATGTCTGAGAGAAACACAATCATCACTGAGACCAAGACCTTTCTATATTAAAATATTAAACTATCAAGATGTAAATAAAATCCTACTTGAAAACAAGAAGAAAGGTACACTCACTTGGAATAATAATACAATTTCCTTTGCTCAAGACATTCCCATCCAGATAAGGCAAGCAAGACAACTTTTGTCTCCATATTGCAGGTTTCTGATAGAAAAGAAAATCAAATTCCAGATGAAATATCCAAATCAACTAATTTTCAATGTTAAAGATGTTAAATACATGGTTGCTAACCCCAAAGAGGCAAAAGATGAGTGTTTATGGCAAGATTAACTTCTTAGACTAGCTGTATCTTCATTTTAAGTCATTTTTAGTTTGTAGTGGAGCCCTTGAGATCGAAGGGGAAATGATTATGCATACCAGAGTCCCAAGTTCCTTCCTATAAACACTAACCTACTAACCTATAAGACACTAAACACTAACCTACTAACCTATAATTGACATTCCTAACTGTTTTTACGCAGATTCCACCTCTAGAAATGAAATAAAACAACAAATAAATTGTAGGTATCCCTCGAGTGAAAAACGGACCGAATCATGACCATTATAGATGGGAACCAACCCTGAGAGCTTCTCCTTACTTCCAAGGCCCTTAAATCATCGAAGGGAGCCACAAGGAACACGGGAAAAGAAAAACAGGTAGGAACCAAAATACAACTGCTGTTTCCAATGCTTTATTTATAGGAAGGAACTTGGGACTCTGGTATGCATAATCATTTCCCCTTTGATCTCAAGGGCTCCACTACAAACTAAAAATGACCTAAAATGAAGATACAGCAAGTTTAAGAAGTTAATCTTGCCATAAACACTCATAAATTGATATAATCCAGCTTATAAGGCAAACCAGACTGAAAGATGACCAGAAACCTGCAAAGCAAGAATCTGAAGAATAAGGTATGGTTTTACCAAAACAACCAATAAGACTTTGAATCTCTTATTAAGACTTATCATAAATAATCCATCCTTTATTACTAGATGAGAGACTGTCAGAATCAGCCTATCTTAAGGATGTATGACAGAAATAATGATGCTTGACTTGTATAAAGATGAGTAAAGAGTAAAAGCATTTTAGAAAAGGAAAAATACAAGAACACACAAATATAAACTATCTGACTGCAGAAAACATAAACATAACCTAAATATGTAGGTTTTAGCAGAATATATACCTGGCTAAGCCTGAAAACTTTTTTTTCTCTTCCCCTCATTTTCCTACTTTTGATTAAAGGTGCCAATAATGTTTTTTCCCTGGAATCTGCTACAGATTGGCACAGAAGTCTGTATAGGCACCGAAGTAGGGAAGAAAAACTGTTTAAAGGAGAGGGGAAGGTAAGAGATGAATAAGGAAAAGGAAAATGTAAACAAGACAAGTCTGCCTTAAAATCTGTGCTACATTGTTGTATATCTTGTTATAGCTAACTGAGGATTTGAATACTAACATGTTGTTTAAAAATGCATTATTAGAAGGAATAAGCCATATGCTAAAAAGCTATAAGTTCTGTGCTGTAACCATAGTACTATAATTGTATAATAGTTTTAAGGAAGAGACTAGGGATATTTCAAAGCAGTGTTTTTTAGGGAACTAGTTTGTTAAGCTTTGTCCGTATTGTATATAGTAACATAAGGGGGCTAACATGTTCTAAGCATACACACAAAGAGAAAACACAACCAAAGTTCAGAGGGAAACTGAAAGTATATGTTAATCTCTCACTTTATTCCCCCTTTTATTCCTGGTCCGAAGGTTACAGTGGGTAAGCACAGGGAAATAACGGGAACAGATAGATGCTTTCCAAAAACACATATCAACATCACATCAAAGACCATAAAACCAAATTAACATACAAGTCATGTAAAACAAACATGTTTAACAAATAAATATGGGAAATAGAGACGTGGAATGTTAAAGGACTCCAAAACAAAGAAAAAAGAAAACTATTTTTGCATCTTACCTTGAAAACTAAAGCCAATATTATATTAATACAAGAAACACACCAGAACAATGGACAGAAATTGGTAAAAAAAATGGATAAGACAAATTATAGCAACAGGGGATAGAACAAACAGTGCTGGTGTTACCATAATAATTAAAAATCAATTCCAGGCCAAGATACTTGAGACTAAGGTAGACAAAGAGGGAAGAATAGACATAGAATGGGCTGCGGCCAAATCACAAATCAGAGGAATATTCATCAAAAAAACAGCATATTATAAAAAAAAATACAACTAAAAGAGGAGTATACATTGAAATGGAAAATAGAACAAATGGAAAGAGAACTACTAAATAACCCTAATAGCCAGACTGAAGGTGATCTCCTAAAAATACAAAGATACCTCTATATGTTAGAAACCAGAAATCTGTCATTTTATGAGGTAAGAATGTTGGCTAATTACACAGAGGAAGCCCAAATACCATCCAGAGCTTTGTCCAGAATCATCTCTCAACATAAAACCACCTCACATATATCAGAAATACATTACAGGGACAAAAACTACACAAGAAATGAAGAAATTATCAAAGTATTAGAACAAATATATTCTCAAATCTATGGAGAACAAACATTCCAAACCTCTAAGGAAGATAGAGAATGTTTTCTTAAAAAACTAAAATTTCTTAAACAAGATTTAGATCAACAAAGAAAAAACTAATGGGACCTATTTCCATCAATGAGATAAGCACAACAATTAAACATTTAAAATCACATAAGGCACAGGACTGGATGGACTTACTTCAGAATTTTATAAAATGTTCTCTCCTCTAATTGCTAAACTACTATACTATGTACTGAATTATATAATAAATAACAACATAAATGATATTCACTTCAATGCCTCCAAAACTATTTTCATATTAAAAGAGAATGCAGACCCCAAAACCCCAGATAGTTATAGACCCATCTCCCTTTTAAATATAGATACAAAGATCCTAACCTCAATACTTGCAAATAGATTAAAAAAACTGATAGAGAAAACCATTTCACACCACAAAGACAGACCAGCGATAACACACTAACATTGGATGCATTAATATCCTTTGCAAATCAGAAGAATACTAATATCTATGCAATGGTAGTAGATGCCCACAAGGCATTTGACAGGGTCAACCTAGAATTTTACTTCAAACATTACCTTGGGAGGGTGGCTTAAGGGTTAAGGTGTTTGCCTTACAAACAAAAGGTGCAAAGTTTGAGTCTCACAAGGGATAATTGGCTAGGCTTAAAATGGTTCGCAAGGGCAGTTAGCTTAGTACTAAACTATGAACCTTATTTTGACATACCTATCAATTTCATTCAGATCATCCAAATTTTCTATAGCAATCCATACATATCCCTATATATAAATAAAACATGGTCAAATAGAATTATGAAAAAGACAAGAATGTCCGTTATCACCCTTTCTATTCAACCTATACCTTGAACCCATTTCTTTATATTAAACAAAACACATACCATAACCCCCCTCAACACATAACTTCAAAGTATATCTCACCGCCTTCGCAGATGATCTGAACATATACTTCACTACACCAAACTCAGACATAACCAAAATAATAACTGCAATTGAACTATTTTCAATCATGTCTAACTACAAATTAAACCTCAATAAAACGAATATCTTCCCCTTAAGGCCACCCAAACTTATCTCATTAATACCACTAATAGATGCAATAAAAATTAAAGAAGAAATCAAATATCTGGGAATTACTTTCTTCCAGAGCAACAAGGAATTCTACCAGCATAACATTACTTTTAAATGGCAAAACATAATGCAAGACTGTAAGCTACCATTTCTGGACAAAGTATCAATAATCAAAATGAACATATTAGCTAGAGTAACATATATATTCATCACATCACAAATAACTATACATAATAAATTCTTCAAACAAATTCATACCTTCCTAGCAAAATTCATATGGGAACCCAAAAAAAAAAGAGAATGTTGTATCAAAAACTAACACTTCCCAAGAGCAAAGGGGGTTTGAACCTGCCAGATTTTAAAACTTACTACTCTATTATCAACACTAACAGAATATTGAGAATAGCAGAACATAACCCGACAATGAACACTTGGTCACCTCCTTGGGTGACAATATTTTATAGGTACATTAAAGCACTAGGCATCAATCTCAAAGTGCTTCCCTTTTTAAACAAAAAATATTTACAAGCCTACAACATTATAGATCCCTTAAAACATTCTATAAATATAACACAAAAACTTGTTCATTCCTTAAACCTTGGGCAAGCTATGGTAACACTACAACTCCTCCATAAAAATCCAAATTTAAAATTAAATAACAAGATACTAGACCTTGACTCCTTTTCTCGATTAAAGGACAAAATAATTCAAGATATCTACCCGTACCTTAACTGTACAATCCAAGAAATGAGAAGTAACCTAAATCTACCCAAATCATATACAATAATTCTAAGACAAATCAAAGAGTTGTGTTCCATTTACCTCTAAAACTTTACTATACTTAATAGTGACATGGAAAACTGTACTCTCCTTTGGAAGACTATTCTTACAACAAGGAAAACAATATCTAACTCATATAAAATGATAGGGGAAGTCAAATTTCAGAAGGACCTCCTTTTCTCTAACTATTGGAGAAAATTAAAGCCATCCATAGACGACCAGCAAATAAGTCATGCAATCAATCTAACACTGAAAATTATACCTCTTAAAAACTGTCATATACGCAGCTCATTATAAATAATAATGCATATTTCACGTCCGCAATAATGCGCAAATTCAATGCATCAAAATCACCATACTGTCCACACTGTAAGGACCAGGTAGCAGACCTAATGCATATATTTCGGAGTTGCAAATGTGTGTACAAACTCTGGAATTCCCTAAAATACAACTGCAAAAAATGGGATATCAAACATCAACACTAACATGGGAATTTACCCTTCTACATATTCTCCCATCTAACATATCAGGAAAGCAAGCAAATAATAATTTTCTTACTAATGAAGCTATACATAGCTATAAAATGGTTAGAACCTATAAATATCTCTTGGGTGGGATTCAAAAAATAGCTATAAAACATATTTTAGCTCATAAAATAGTAATGGCTAAAAGAAGCAAAAATATGAATGCCTGAGAAATTTGGGAACAAACCTTTAACATCATATTAGCATAAAACATCATAAATACTACATAGTAACAATTTACAAAGGAACCTAGAAATATACACACAATCACAGTAAAGCTATGGACTTGAAATCGTTATTGTATGTGCTGCTTTTATAACAATGGAATTGACTGAGAAAACATCTATGTATATAATGTAAATAGATATGTTTTATTACATACATGTTACTATATTGACTACAATGTATAACACTCACTTATGGTCATGTTGTAAGAATGGAAATTGTTATGATTTATATAAATGTAATATGAAAATAAAAATTATTGAGAAAAAAAAAGGTTTATGGTAAGGGGGTGTTATCTTGGTCAAATTGTGTTGCAGCCACCAAGGATAGGAGTAGTAGGTTGGATTGAGAAAGTTGGCTCAGGCTTGCGAGCTAGGTGGGATGCTTTATGAAGGAGGATTTAGCTGCAATTTACTATAAGTTTCATGGGAGTCTGGGCTAGGTTAATTTACTAAATTCTGGATGGTGGCTTATATGGGCATAGAGTAGATGTTATATGTGGAATATTGGCTGACTTTGCCCATGAAAGAAAGTTGGTTGCTGGGGTTTGGTATATGGAGGGTCAGTTGTTCTACAGCTAGTGCAGTTACTTTTTTTGTGGATTTTTTTTTTTGTAATGATGGGGGATTATTAGACAATTGCCCCACTATGAAAGGAAATGGCAGTTTGGTCATTAGTAATTCCATTGTGTGATCAAGAGGCACCAGTTAGGCATGATGGCATGTCACTGACCTTGTTTGACCTGGTGGCATTGGGCATTTTCAGGTTTTCATGGTACATCTTGCTTGGGTAGTTTTGTCTGGCTTGGGTTTACTGTTTGTGGTGTATTTGGGGTCGCACTGCTAAAAGGCCATGATGGTGGTTTCAATGTCTTATTGCTTATAATGGGTAGTTGGTGTGATGGCAAGATTGCTATTAAATGGAATTTTGAAAAAGAGATCTCATGTGGTCATTATATTCATTTGGCAGTAAAATGGGACTGCAATTTGACTTGAGGGTATGTAATTGCCTCTGCATGGTTTCAATTGGCAGTGGGCTTAGTGGTAGTTGTCTAGTTGGCTGGTAATGACCCAAGAATTACTATGAAACTTTTATTGGTATTGTAGTTGGGTAACTGAGCATTTAACTCATATACAGTGGATATGCTAGGTTATGAGGTTATGGTTTGTTACTTTAGCATTAGAGAGGGATCAATGGTTTGCTTTCAGCTGTTTAGGCAACTGGCTAATTTTGTTATTTATGTGATAGGGATTTGAGAGGTGATGGCATGGATACAGTTTGGTTAGGCAGGAAGGGGTACACCAAATAATGTTTGGCTTAATGCCTTTTAATGGTGGTTAGGTTGTTGGAAGTATGGTTGCAGAGAGGGGGATCAGCCTGGTCAGGCTGGTGGACAGAGAAGAGGGGCAAGCTTGCCTTCTTCTGTTTCCCCTCTGGTGTTGGATGTTCAATTCAATGAGTTGGGAAAGGAAAGTAAGCAGTTGGATGCTGCTTGATAAGTAAATTAGCAAGCAGAAGTAAGGACGCTGCTTATTTGGTTGGATGTGTAATTCAATAAATGGCAATTGAAGTGAGTGGTGGTACACTTCTTCATAAGTAAGTGAGTGGAGGTATGGATGCTGCTTACTGGTCAGAATGAGTGGGTTCACGCTGTCCTATTTTAATGGTATATGGATGTTATCCTCACCTATTTCATGTGCTGGTTGTAATTAATAAATATTGGTGAACAATCATGTTTATGGAAGTTTAATAAAGGTCATCAAATGTCATTTGGTGTGATGTGTTTATTGAAGGAGATTGAGACAAACTAAATTTTTCACTTTTTTCCTTAGGTAGTGAACTGGGTTTGCGTGTTGCCAAGCAGAGAGCAAAGGTACCTTAGAGAGCAAAATAATGAAGTAAATGTTATGAATTATGGCCTAGTGTTCTATAAACAGGTTTCACACAATCCTTCATGTACCTTCTTTCTGTTGATTCACCTCAATTACACCTTACACCACAGAAAGTTACCTGACAGGTGTATTTTTTAAATGATTAATATCCAGAGTGCAGAGTGATTGATAAACAAATATGCAGAGTAGGAGACAGTAAGATGGGGTATGAGCCATTCTAATTCAGATCAGGATGTAGCATGACTGACCCAATGTTTGCAGTTAGACAAATAGCTGTAAAGAAGCTAGAGATGAGGAAAGAGTCCAACTGTGCATTCCTAGACTTTAAGAAAGGATATGACAAGGTCTCCATCAAGCTGATTTGGGCAGCACTGTAGTGGTTTGAAGTCTCAGAAACATTGGTAGAATTAGTGCAGGCTATGTACAAGGACCCAATGACTAAAGTATGAACAGTGTAAACTAATGAAAAAAAAGGCACATGAAACCAAAAAAAGAAATTGAACCTGTTATTATGACTTTTCCCTTATTAGACCTCAATACAAC
>NC_056731.1:274955356-275130356 GCF_019279795.1 Protopterus annectens
GACAGGAATCTATCCCTCCAGCATGTTCTATTTATTGTGGTGACAAGATTTAGGTCCCTAGAGCGTGTATCTAGGAGGGATTGGGATTTCTTTAAGTAGAGCATGTCCAACAGCTCTGGGTTTGTCATAGCTTTGTATGTTAGGCAGAGATCGCCTCTGAGTAGGCGATATGCGATGGAGTAAAGCTGGAGTTTTTTGAGACGGTCTACGTAGGGCATCTGTTTGAGGCCAGTAATCCTCTTTGTGAGGTATTTCTGTGGCCTTTCCAGTTGTTGTAGATGTATTGTGAGGTACATACCAAAAGGGGCGTTGTACTCTATAATGGGTCTAATGAGTGATGAGTATAAGGGAACAATGACCTCTTTTTTTCTGGATGAGAAACCTTTTGTGATGAGGTGAGCCATGTAGAAGGATTTCCTGACCACTGTGGCGATGTAATTATCAAAGGAAAGACTACTGTCCACCTATGTCCCAAGGTCTCTTATCACACTTTCAGCGTTAAGTAGACTACCACTTATGTGGTAGTTTAGGGGTACAGAGTTTTTACCAAAGGGGATGACAATACACTTTTTGGCATTGAGCTTCAGGCCATGGCTTTGACACCAGGCATCTGTCTCAGTGAGGCCCTTTTGTAGTATGTCCACATCCTTAGGAGTTTCGATTATGGCTCCTAGTTTGCAGTCATCTGCAAACTTTGTTAGCCAAAGACCTTCTGTGTTAGCCTGTACTTCAGAGAAGTAGATACCAAACATGAGAGGACCCAGGACTGAACCCTGTGGTACTCCCCTTGTCACTGGTCTGAAGTCGGATTTGGAGTCTGCTACTTTCACAGTGTGGGTTCTGTCTGTGAGCCAGTTGGCAACCCATCTTGTGACATAGGGATTTATAGCTAGTTTAGTGAGCTTATATCGTAGTAGTTGTTTGCATAAGAACACTTGCTAGTATAGTAGCTAAATTTTGTGACTGGGAAAGTGATAGGTTAGGGGGGTGCCAGTGTGTTATGATTTCTAATGCCATGGCTGCGGTTAATGATTTGCAGGATACCTAAGGTTAATTTTTATAAGGGTTAAGTTTGTATTTTGTAGATAATTATTTTTATTTTGTAGATCATTATTTTTATAGCTTTTTTAGAATGGTATAACTGCTTTGTGGTTTATGTTGACTAGGGGCTGATTGGATTTGGGACATGGCATTGTGGCTTGCAATGCAGCCTTTTTAATGAGCTTTGGAGGTACTTATAGTGGCCTGAATTTGTAAAAAGAGTATGTGTTTGATTTTACTGTTTTTTTTTACTATATTTTTATTTTGTAGCGTCTTTCTGATGATATAAATTACATAGATTTCATTCAAAGTTAATGGTGTATATGCATTTGCACATTTATGTATTTATTTATTTATGATATTTTATTTATTTATTTATTGATATTTGTTGACCGGGAAGTCCACTGGGTTTAAAAGACCATTTTCAGTGGAGGCCTGGGCAGAAAAGCTCCAACTGTAAAACAAGCACGATATATAGCAAACACAATATAGGAAATGAAATAGACCCCCAGATTCTCTATGCCTTGCATGGCGTGCAGGATCAGTGCAGGAGCTCTAACATGTAATATGTCTGCCGTGCGATCCAGGAACAGCCTGCAGGGGCATGCATGAGCGTTCTGCACTAGTCCTGCATGGACTAAGCCCCTGTTATGCAAATCACCCTATTTGCAGGAGAAATCTATGCAAATGAGGTGATTTTGTGATCCAGGAAGCTTGCAACTGGCCGTGCAGAACTAGTGCAATCTGCAGAAATGTACTCAGTTAGTAACTGAGTAGATTTCTGCAAAATCCAAAATGGAGCTGTGACAGCTCCAAATAAAGACTGCATATCAGTTAGTAAGCCAGCCAATGGCCAAGTATAAGGCCATTGGCACTGCAAACAGCCAAAAGAATAAAAAAAGCAACTTTTATGTTTTTTCAGCTGTTTAAACGTAGGGCAGTGGTGTACAAACGGGATCGGGGGAAAATAACAAAATAAACCTAAATTAAGCATTCTAACTAAAATCAGTATTCTGCCATGCAAGTCAATGACAGGCAGAAGACAACATGGTCAGTGAGTAGTGGTTGCTAGGGGGGTGCTCAGTGTGAGACATGTAACTATGCATTAGAAAGCAATCCTATGCAAATGAGGGGAATGATAGTGAATCCCAGTTTTCCCCAGCATGCTAGTCAGGTCCCAACAGTGTAAGAGTAGGAAGAGCTTGGTGCATGCCTAGGAATCAGCTGACATCATGGGGGGTGTCAAGCATAATGTAAGCAGATTGGAGCCCTGTGGCTCAGGTTTTCTCCTAGCTTAGCACAGCTAACTGATAGCACAGCTAAGCTAGGGGGTGTGTCTGAATCTACCTAGCACTCTTTACATTGCTTAAGCGGGTGTGCACGCTCTGCACCGGGTTTTAAAGGAAGAAGAAAAAAGTTAAACAAGAAAATAGCAGCTCTGTGCACATTTGAGCACTATGTTTGCGTGGCGCACCCCTGGACTTAAATAGGAAGGCAATGGGAAGGGAAAACAGCAGTAGGAAGATAATCAAGGTGAACTAGCATAGCTGGCAGGTGAAATGTATCAGAATCAGCGAATTACACAGGCAGAAGACCAGCCCAGCCAAGCCCAGAACACTACTATAAACTATGCAAACACCTTCATGTCTGTTTTTTCCAACACTCTACACCACCAGTGTATGCAAGCAGGGAACTTTTAACAAACAAACCCACAAAATGAGAGGGCCTGTAGCAGGCAACATAGAACAACATGTGCAAGAGGCTGAGGGTGGTGAGGATGTGAATGCTGCTGATCAACCCACAGTGAGGAGATGGAGAAGAGTGTACAGACCCAGGGTAACCTACTAGGGGCTACATGAGCTGGAGATAGTGGAGTGTTATAGGGTGGACAGGGACCTCCTACAGCAAATTGTTGAGCTGTGCCGGCCATGCCTGACACACCAAACTGACTGAGGGGAAAGCATCCCAGTGGATATCAAGGTATGTGTAGGCCTAGGAATACAAACCACAGGTACCTCCCAAAGCTCAACTGGGGATATCATGGGGATCTCACAGGCATCAGCATCCAGAGTATTCCACCATTTCCTGGATGCCATGTCAGCACATGCCAGTGAGCACGTATATTTCCTCAACACCCATGAGGTGTTGGCCAGCAATATGCGTTTCTTCCACCAAATAGCAGAACCCCCTGAGGTAGTGAGTGCTATAGACTGCACGCACATATGCATCAAAGCACCACCCGGTGATCAGGGTAGGGCCTACATCAACCACAGGGACATCCCCTCCATCAACTGCCAAGTCGTCTGTGATGCCCAGGGCATTATAATGAATGTGTGTGCTGACTGCCCTGGAAGCTATCACGATTCCCACATTTGGCATCTGACGCAGCTGTACCAGAGATTTGCCAATGGGGACATCCCCTACGGTCACCTAGTGGGGGATGCTGGTTACACACTGGAGCAGTGGCTGATGACACCCATCAGAAATGCACACACACCTGAACAAGAATGCCATAATGAGGCACACGCACAGACCAGACTTATAATAGAGCATGTGTTTGGGATGCTCAAGTCATGGTTCCAGTGTCTGGGCACATCTGGTGGAGCCTTGCAGTACTCACCAGCTACATGTAACCAAATTGTTATGGTATGTGCCATGCTACAAGATATTATCCTGCGGAAACAGCTGCAGAAGAAACAACACGGGGCAGGGCCACACAGCCCCCCCACCAATGCCAAGGCCTGCACAGGCACAGAGTGACTCAGAGGAGGAACAACCTGAGCCTGCCCAGTAGGCAGATGGAGATGTGCCCAGTATGCCGAGGCCACGGCAAAGAGAGAATGCATAGCACATACACTGACACAGTAGCAACCCAGGGAATGACACCTCTCTTTGACTTGCACATACAGTAAAAGGGATGTCAAACATGACACTACCTGTACTCAACCATGTATAGGTAGTCTGCTATGTGCATCCAACATAGTCAGCCCTCCAGCATCATCCGCAATCCTGGCACAGCCACAGGGTAAGTCAATCAACTTACCAATTGCCAAATGGAGTAGAATGTGTTGTTACCTGTATCTATGGTATGGATGTGAGCATGCAAGGGAATTGGGTGGCTGAATGTTATGGCAGCAGAAAGTAGACACCCATTGTGACATCATGACATCTGTAACACATACTGGAATCACCATAGTATCCACTACTACACAGGGTGACAAAACCCACTGCAGGAAATGTGCTCGGTGACATGTGTGTCCATATGACGTACACATGCCAGTCAGGGAGGTTGACATACCCAACAACAGTCTCAGCCAGCAGGACAGGTGTAGACAAACCCAAATAGAGCCTGTGCTATGGCCTCTGAATGATGCCTATGGGTAACCTCCCTTCCAGGCCTACATAGACAGACTACAGCAGGTCAGGCAGTGGGATGTTAGTTCTGAAGGGTAAGAAGTCAGACACTAATATGGAGGGTAACCAAAGCTAATGTCTGTAGTACACTGGTATGCCTCTAGTCAGCATGATAGGTAAGAATACAGAATAAAATGGAGTACCTAACATACAAGTACAGTCATAGCAAATGTGCACAAGTGTCAGGTGTGCTCCCCCCAATCCTGTGTAGAAATGTAGAAATAGTCAGGTGTGCCCCCCATCCTACATAGTAATGTAATAACAGTCAGGTTTGCCCCCCCAATCCTGTGTAGAAATGTAGAAATAGTCAGATGTGCCCCCCATCCTACTAGTAATGTTTTAACAATCAGGTGTGCCCCCCAATCATCTGTAGAAATGTAAAAATAGTCAGGTGTGCCCCCCCATCCTACATAGAAATGTAGTAATAGTCAGGTGTGCCCCCCCCCATCCTGTGTAGAAATGTAGGAAATAGTTAGGTGTGCCCCCCATTCTATGCAGAAATGTAGTAACAGGCAATGCCAAATGATCGACGGATACCCCGCAGAAACAGCATGCTACCTCTAGGTGTACAACACAAAAGTCAGCACTGCAGTACAAACTACCTGGTCTCAATCCACACATTCAATACAGATGGGCATACTGGGCATGCTCCCACACTTAAACACATGAAGGCCATGTCTGCAAACACCAGTGGACCAGACATATCTGGCAGTCGCAGATGTTAGTGCAGACACTCCTCAGTATGCACCACTCATGCTTTGCACACACAGTGGATAGGAATACAGACATATATGTAAGGACAACACACTATAATAAGCCAAACATAGATGTACATAGATGTGTGGAAGAGGGTGACTTTGACAAGGAGCCATACAGGCCTGTCCCACCAAGCACACAGCCAAAGGGTCACAACCAGATGAGGTTCAGATGTCACTCACTAGAGATACTAGCCACTGGTATCTGTCAGCATTACAGACTATGTGGTGCATGTACTAGCTGTGCAACATGACTGTACAAGGAAGTAGTCATCTAGCAGCTGTATACACGTACCTGTGAAATATGACCCTGTGTGTGCCCGCATGTGGTGTGTCAACCTCTAGATGAATAGGTTATGGCCCATGCACACACACTGCCCTCCCCATAGCCCTACTATGACAAGCCTGCTGAGGTCATACACTGTGAAATACACCTTTGGGAGAACTGTAGCCCAGTAATCTCCGTGGCATGTCCCATAACTGCGTACTGCTGTAGTGTGATAAACTAGTTAGGTAGGAATTCCAATCTCAGACATGGCAACTGTGTGTGTGTGTTTGTGTGTGTCTGTCTGTGTAGAGAGCAATGCTTTTTAGGGTTGTCACACTCCTTACAATTGAAATGCTCTACTTTGATAAGACTGCTGATGTCATCCACCTAGAAATACATCTCTTGGAAGATTGTAGCCCAGTAATCTCTGTAGCATGTGCAATAACTGTTTACTGCTGTAGTGTGATAAAATAGTTAGATAGGAGTTCTAATCCCAGACTTGGCAAGTGTTTTTGTGTGTCTGTCTGTGTAGAGACCAATTCTTTTTAGGGTAGTCACACTCCCTACATTTAAATGCTCTACTTTGGCAAAGCTGTTGATGTCATCCACCTGGAAATACACCTCTGCAAAAGATGTAGCCCAGTAATCTCTGTAGTGTGTGCCATAACTGTGTACTGCTGTAGTGTGATATAGATCTCTGGTAGGGTTCTATTCCCACCCATGGCAGTTCTGGATGTTTTGCATGTGTTTCAATGTCTGTGTAGGGAGCAATGCATTTTATGCTAGTCACACTCAGTACATTTCAAATGCCCTACTTTGGCAATCCTGCTGATGTCATTCACTGTGAAATACACCTTTCGGGAAGGAGAACTCCAGCAATCCCTGTGCTGTGTCCTATAACAGCATCATACTGTAGTGTGATGTAGACCTCTGTTAGGGATTCTATACTCACACATGTCAGTTGTGGATGTTTTGTGTGTGTTTCAATGTCTGTGTAGGGAGCAATGCATTTTAGCCTAGCCACACTCACTACAATTTGAATGCCCTACTTTGGCAATCCTGCTGATGTCATCCAATGTGAAATACACCTTTGGAGAAGGAGTTCTCCAGTCATCCCCGTGGTGCATCCTGTAACAACTTCATGCTGTAGTGTGATATTGACCCCTGTTAGGGGTACTATACCCACACATGTTGGTTGTGAATGTTTTGTGTGTGTTTCAATATCTGTGTAGGGAGAAATGCATTTTAGCCTAGCCACACTCACTACAATTCATCCTGCTGATGTCATCCAATGTGAAATACACATTTGAGGAAGGAGTTCTCCAGTAGTCCCCGTGGTGCATCCTATAACAGCTTTATGCTGTAGTGTGATATCAACCTATGTTAGGGGTTCTATACCCACACAAGTCAGTTGTGGATATTTTGTGTGTGTTTCAATGTCTGTGTAGGGAACAATGCATTTTAGCCTAGCCACACTCACTACAATTCAAATGCCCTACTTTGACAATCCTGCTAATGTCAGCTAGTGTGAAATACACCTATGGGGAAAAAATGCTCCAGTAATCTCCATGGTGCGTACTATAACTATGTGGTACTGTAGTGCAATAAACAAGTTAAGTAGGAGTTCTAATCCCAGACATGACAGGTGTGTGTGTGTCTGTGTTTGTAACTCATATCCTGTGTGGAGCTGGTGGTGAGTGTGTAACAACTGGGCCCAATGTGGAGTGGGTTTTGCAAATTTCTTATATGATGCCACTAGTATATATCACAATGTCCACCGTACAGGGATAACAAATGTGAAATAGCTGAGAGGCTGGGGTGCAAATCCATACCCATACTTGTGACATCAAGGCCAGGCAAACAAAGTTAGCAACCCTAGTATTACCCAGAGAACACTGTCAACCCATGTCTCATACACACACACACACACACACACACACACACACACACACACACACACACACACACACACACACACACACACACACTTGCCTAGGCAACAGCCACTATGTTGGTAGTACACTGCATATTGCCCACTGATAGTAACTATGGAGTGATTGCAGTGGACTACAGAGGTCATGGCACCCTGTCCATCTGTCCAATAGGCACATATAAGCAGACAGTGCACCTCCCCCATGTTCCCCACTGGACACCTGCAACACCTGTGGTGCCATCAAATGTGGACAACAAAGGACATACCATGCCTGAAAACATGCCCTGTATGGACAGATGCCACTGACACCAGGGAATGACGTTAGCATGCTATCAATGCAGGTGCAGGGTAAACCTGCTGCCCATTACCAGTTCCCGCCACATGAGGCCAGGACTGGCACATCTGATGATAATCTGTGTACACAACATGGGCCAGAACCTCAGGTACAGTTCCACATGTCACTGTACATGCATGTGGGAGGTGTGCACATCACAGACACCGTCCATGTCATGGACTAAGGAACACATACATGGCAAGCAATGCACAGCATTTGTCACATGAAATAGTCATCTAGGTGACTGGATGGTGAACACAATACCCACCTGTGTGGGCAAATATAGAAACTACACCCCTGAGCCACAATTCAGACCATTGTCATGTGGCCTGATGCCAAGGTATACCCATGACCTAGCCTTATATAGCCACCTGGCACAGTTGACCACTACAAACCCATGAAAAAATGCACCCAAGCATGTCAGTCCTGGCACCGTGTGTGTGTGTGTGTGTGTGTGTGTGTGTGTGTGTGTGTGTGTGTGTTGTATGATGCATATGATCACATTCACACTCACTGCAACTCCCATTGGCATACTGAAGCAACCTGTCTAATGTCAGACACCTCCCCATACCCTTTGCCCTTATAACCTCCGTATGACCCATGTGGTGCATGTGATACCTGCACAGTAATGTGTTGTGGCAATCTCACTAGTGATGAGTTGTATTCCTGGCCCTGCCAAGTATGTCAATGTGTGTGTGTCCCTGTGAGAATGTGGCTGTGTTGACACTGGCACCTGTTCATGTGGACAGGCACATGTACTACACCTACCGTATAGCTACCATATCTCTGTTGCAGATGTCACTCACCATCACATATACGTTCTGAGGGCTCCACAACATGTAACCTATCTGGCACATCCAATAACTGCATAGAAATGTGATAGCACTACATAGTAATCAGGGGTCTGATACCCTGTGCTGGTAGGTGTGTGACACAAACATGCTTACGTTTTACTGTCCCACCCCTCCCTGACTTGTCTTTGCCTCTGTCTGCCTCTCTGACTCCCTCTCTGGTGGATGTGGAGACCTACACCTGCTTTGCTTAGGCAGCATCATGTGTATTTTAAGTGATGCTCATGATCAGCTGATGGCCTCTGCATGAATTGCAGCCCTCCTCTTGCCAATTGCATGGAAACACACTCCAATATCTAGAACATCATGTTGGTGTTGGGCCTTTTCATTCACTGTGAGCAGGAACTCAATCTCTTGTTTGGCAAACAGCATCTCGGATAGATTGGAGATTTACCTCTAACAACATACACTGTGAAAACAGGGCAACACACAGAAGGGGGATGTGCCTGACCTGACTACAGACAGTAGGTGCTGCTATACTGCATTTGGAGTAATGTTGGTTTAACAGGATGTGTGTGGATATGGCTGTCCTACATGTTTTAATACCTGCCATGTCAGTGCTATGTTTATGAGGAATCCCCATCTGTAGGGTCATCTGTAGACTGGGCAGTGTATGGTGCCTTTGGTTTAATGTGTTATCCAAACAGCATCTATCTGTGAACTGCAGAAAGTAGTGTGTGGATTGCAGTCTGTAGATGGTGAAAGCCATGACAGTTACTGACTTCATATCCCTCATAGGACATATGTTGCAACAAACCCTGTTACAACAGTAAATGTATGAGGTTATCACAGCAACATGTCAATATTGGCCCTGTGTATGTGCTTCCAACCACAACTCTGTCAACCTTTGTACATATGTCATGCATTGAGTTGCATATGTGCTGTACACCATAATTAGTGACATCATATCTGATAACAAGCCAGTGAGATATCAGACTGCTACACATGTTATGTACAGTAGGCGTTATATTTGATGACATAACCTGGACATTCTGTGGTCGTGTGTACAGTACTGAGATCTGTGTACTTATGGTGAATGTCGACAGTGTGTGTATTGTTAATATATACTTTGGCCTGTGTACAGACTGTGGTAGATGTCATTGTTCTTGGTCCTGTTCTAGCTGATGTTACATGCTGCTCCACTGTATGTTACCGTATTGGTTTACATGTTTGTAGGGCCATACACAAACACGTCCCATACCACAGACAGGCATCTGACCACACTGTGTAGTGGCCCAGTATATGTAGGGTTAGTGTGTGAGTGGCGCATATGAGGATGGTGTTGAACAGATAGTCCATATACTGTAATATTATGCTAGCTTACCATATGTGGCTGTGGCTGTATTCACATTGGTTGTGGTTATGCACTTTCATGCAGATGTATCTTACCCTGGGCTGTGTCATGCCTGTAGAGCCTGCTATATATGCAGGTACATGTGCATTCCCCCATAGGAGATGTAGGCCAGTGTTGCGCCAGTCTGCCTGTAGCCTGCACAGTGCTTTGTTACATGCCTAGCAGCTTAGTGTACTTATCCAGCGAGATGTCATGTCCAGATACTTGCCAGATGTACTGCTGCCAGGCCTCCCTTAACAGTCATGTATGTCAGACAGAGCAGTGGGATGCTGTACAGATGTATGTCACTATCTAGTGGGTAGTATGTGGCCATGGCACCTCTGTATCAGCAGTTATTATGTGTCAGGACAAACAGGGGTGTGTGAATGCATAACCTATGGGGGCAAATGTATGTGTTATACCCATCTACGTGGCTGTTAACATCCACATTGCCAGGCTTGGTCCACATTTTTGCACTAAGGGATTCTGTGTATACCTCTGGACTGTCCAAAGTGTGTCAGAATGTCCACATATATTGGCCAATATCTCTGCTGTAGTCCACAGGAGCATTACCGGCTAGCAGCGGTACTGTACTATGATGTTCTCAGGATGTCTGTCAGTAGCCAATGGTGCACATGTGAAAAGCAGAAGTGACCTTCCACACACACCATGTCTGTGAAGACAATCCTTATTACAGTAGTAATAGTCTACTAATATACCTGCTATACATACCTGACATCCCTTTGCACTATCAAGTTGGGACTATAGGGGTTGAGGTAGGGCTACATTCCATGTTCAGGACATATGGTGAAAATATATGTATATATAATTATCCAGATATCCATATAGATATTTACACATATACATATCGACATATATAGATGGGCATGCATATGTACATAGATATACATATACACACCCAGATATACACATATACAGAGCAATATATGTCTACACATATACATATAGTGATACATATGCACATATGCACATATACGTATGGATATCTACATATATATTGACAGTAGTAGGTATATCAGAATAGATATGTATGCACATATAGTTATAGATATCTACATATATACCAACATAACAAGGCATATCTGTACACATAGGATATACATACATATATAGCTATATACACATATATCTATATATACATATATGTATATCTATATATACACATATGTATATATACATATATGTATATATATATATCTATATATATTTATATATATATATATATATATATATATATATAAACACATATGTATATATATATATATATATATATACATATGAAGAGATGTATATGTAGCACTATACAGATGTGTATACAGACATATGTATGAGTATACATGTGTATGTACATGTAGACATATATAGACCTATTATATATATACAACCATATTCCTGTCATGAGTAAACCTCACGGTTGTGTATACCTTTCCAGATGTATCTCACCATATGTATCTGCTATGTGTACATTATGATAAAACAACATATGTGATGCAACAGTCACCTTAATAACAAGGACTACACACTTTAGGAACTACAGGCAAATGTTCACTACTACTACTCAGTATGTGTATTGACGGCTATATTGGTAAAACAACAGCAATCTTTACAGTGGTCATGGTGTAGTGGTTAAGTGTTGTGACTTCCTTGTAAAGGGAAAAAACACACTTCTGGATTGCAAGTATCCAAATCGAAGTCTCCACAAAAAACAAGAACAAATGAAGCAGCACAACAAGATAGAAAAACTTTTTTCTTTACTGGATTCTGGTACCTCGGCCTTCGCCTTCACATGGAATAATAATGTAAAGCACAAACCAGTATAAATACACACCTCACATAATCAATCATGTCAATTAAACAATTAATCAATCATATATAAATATATCATTTCTTAAAGAAATATACATCTATAAATATACACACAGAGTACAAAAAATAGATAATATTTGTTATCATGCATCTAAATTCATACCATTTTTTCTTACACAAGATGCAAAAATTTAAAGGAATTAGTTAGAAGTAAGGGGAAGAAGGACAGGGCAGTGAATGCAGGCTCTTTTGCTTGCAAGAAATGCAAGGTTTGTGATAAAATTATTAATTTAGATGGCCATAAAATTAATGGGGTTACATACCATGCACTAGATCACTTTGACTGCAATTCTTCCGGGGTGGTATACATTATTGGGTGTAATTGTATTAAACAAAAATGGTACATAGGACAAACGAAACATAAGGTTAAGTTAAGAATTTTGGAACACTTGGGGGATATTAGGAACAGTAGACTTGATAGTCCAGTTGCAAGCCACTTTCATCAATTTCACAATGGAGAACAAACTGGTTTTAAATTCAGTATTTTGGCAAGACCTTGGGGAATGGGAGAAAGTAATATAAATTTTCAAACTAAATTATTGAATATGGAATCTAAATTTATTGTAAATTATGGAACTCTATTTCCCAATGGTATGAATTTAGATGCATGATATAAAATATTATCTATTTTTTGTATTCTGTGTGTATATTTATAGATGTATATTTCTTTAAGAAATGATATATTTATATATGATTGATTAATTGTTTAATTGACATGATTGATTATGTGAGGTGTGTATTTATACTGGTTTGTGCTTTACATTATTATTCCATGTGAAGGCGAAGGCCGAGGTACCAGAATCCAGTAAAGAAAAAAGTTTTTCTATCTTGTTGTGCTGCTTCATTTGTTCTTGTTTTTTGTGGTTCCTTGTAAAGGGTCCTGGATTCAAGACCTGCAAGGGCTGTTTACTTTGTTGCTGGGCAGAACAAGGGCTGTCGGATACAGAGTGGTTAAGGCAGTTTTGAACAGCTTTCAGTGGGTTTGCGTGGGTTTGTGCGAAGCAAAGCAGTGCTAAGCTATGGGTAAACGTACAGGCAGTTACACAGTGTAGGCAGCACTTACCAGTGCACAAATCAGCTTAGCTGTTATATTGCACCACGTTGGCACTTGCTAAGCATAGCTTAGCCCTGGTAACCAGGACACACAACCCAGTCTGATAACTTGTAATAAGTGTATGTAAAGCCATGTACAATACATGCACCTATGTGCTGTCATTACAGTAGCAAGGGGTGTGAGTGACATGTGTGGGAAAAAGACATATATAAGGCTTTTACAGCACTGTTATCCATGTGAATGTTTTACATACAGGTGTAGTAGTGGCTGTCACACTGGCATGTAGTGTATCATGGCAGTACTACTGTTGACAGTGCTAACCCAGGCAAGAGCAGAGTGAGTGCTTAATGTACTACTGACAACAGGACACTGAGGCCTCCCTGTTGTATCCCTGGTGTGTGAGCTTTGTCACAGTATGCATCCCTTACTGGTCTGTCAATGCATTAATCCTACTGCATAGCTACCTGCCAAGCTGATGACTGTCAGTCCCTGTACAGATGTGCAGGTGGCAGGTATCTAGCTAAGATATGTACAGGCAACCTTAGCTTGATTGATGCTCTACTACACGTGTGTCATGTGCATGAGATGCATACCCCTGTAGTACTGATGTTGGGGTATACTATGGGTTGTATCGCAGTCACAGCTAATGAAATGAGTGATGGTGGGTATGGCAGAGTTGCATCATGGGTTTCAGGGAGTACAATATTCAGTGGTTGCTGTGGGTGCTGTGTACATTGTTATTACACCAAGGTACACCAGGTATATGTCCCATGTACCATGTTATGGTTACCACTGTCACCAATCCAAGCCAGTTATACATGTGATGTGTGCATTGTAACACATTGGAGACACAGTCAAGTTAGCAGCAATAGGCCCTGGTATCTCAGATGTGTGTCTGGCTGTTATGTGTCTGTAAATGTGTATATGACGGTATGTCACACTATGTATCATCCAAATACACCCATTACATCCCCATTAGCATACTGTACATATCGGAGGATGTTCTGCATGTACCATGTAACCTGGGACGCACCTCACCCTAAACGTTGTGCGGTGTGTGCAATGTAAGCCACACACATCAGTAACATGACATAGCTAGGTAGGGGTCTAGTCCTAGTGTTGCCAAGTAACAGTGTGTGTGTATATGGATGGGTCTACATCAGGTTGTAGGGTACACATGCTTCAGCAGGCCACCTGTCCATGTGGCATAGGCAATAACCAGTTTAGTAACCTGTGAAATGTGTTCAACTGTACCCCAGATGTGTCACAGCCATGGTGTCAGCACAGTAACACACCCATTGTGGAATATGACTGCAGACCATCCTTGTGCTGTCACATGTATACCTACAACACAAATGGATAACATTATATGGACTGCAATCTACCAGTGTTACTAACAGCTATAATGCATCATTGTTGGATGGTTACACTACTCGCCAAATATGCCTTACACCCTACTCCCTACAACATGGCACACTGCAATACTGTGTTACACTGTGGTACAGTCACCGTATGCATCAGAACCATATCAGCCTGTCCCTGCATTGATGGTATGGATGACAGGGATGTGGCACAGGTATCATCATATGCACAGGGCATCCTAGTGCTGACACATGTACACCTACAACACAAATGGATAACATTATAGGGACCACAACCAACCAGTGTTACTAACAGCTATAAGGCATCATTGCTGGACGGCTACACTACCTGCCAAATATGCCTCACACTCTACTCCCTACAACATGTTACACTTCAGTAATGTGGTACACTGTTGTACAGTCACCATGTGCATCAGAACCATATCAGCCTGTCCCTGCATTGATGGTATGGATGACAGGGATGTGGCACAGATATCATCATATGCAGAGGGCATCCTAGTGCTGACACATGTACACCTGCAACAAAAATGGATAACATTATAGAGATCACAATCAACCAGTGTTACTAACAGCTATAAGGGATCCTTGCTGGACACCTATGCTACCTGTCAAATATGCCTCAAACTCAACTCCCTACAACATGTTACACTGCAGCACTGTGGTACATTGTTGTACAGTCACCATGTGCATCAGAGCCATATCAGCCTGTCCCTGCATCGATGGTATGGATGACAGGGATGGGGAACAGGTATCATCATATGAACAGGGTGTGGTGTTTGTTTGCCAGAGGCCGAGGGTGGGCCATACATTTGACACCATGTGTGTGGATGAGGGGTGTACTGTGGGGAGCTGGGTGAGTTGATGTGGTATGTGTAGGTGTGGGGTTGCTCTAGGTGTGTTTGCATAGTGTGTGTGGGTATGCATGCACACAGTTCTGCCATGTAGCTGCCCTACACAGGTATTTATGGACAGCTGCAGACCATACCTGGCAGGGTGTGTAGTTCACTGCCTCCAGCCACGGACATGTGGACTGTGCCTGCCAGGGGTTCCACGGGCACGTCCAGGTACAGGCCTCGATGTGCTACTCTCACCTGCTGATGACATTTGTCTGCTGGTACCAGGTCCCTCCTGGGACTGGCCAGGACCACGTGCCCTGTTATGGTGTGGTCGGGACAGCACACCCCCCACACTGCCAGGGCTGCTACAGCCACCACGGGAGCCCCTTGGTGTCCTAGCATGTCCACATTGGTGTTGCTGCCCATGTCCATGCAGGTGTTGCCACATCCCCACCACACGATGCACGGACACACCATGGTCGATGAGGGCCATCATCTCATCATGCCATCTATCTGTGTGCTCGGTATAAGCATGGATGGTACCAGAGAGTTCACTGAGGTTGTCGCTTACAGATGCAAGAGCAGCCTGCTGCAGCCTCAGGCCCTGTCTGGTGTAAAGTTCAATATGTGCCTGTGCCACCATTACAGCCTAAAACATGTACCTGCTGGTACCAGCTATGTCACCTATGCCAGGGGCATGATGTCCAGTGGCCCTACCCCGAGCACCCTGGGACATCCGCCTATTTGGTGCCCTGCTGGCCATCCAGTTATGCCTGCTGCGACCGGACACAGTAGGCATGTTTACCACATTTCCCTGTGCACTGTCACCAAACAGCAGTTGTTCCTCCGCTATGGCTTCTGGTGATGGGGTATGTGTAGGCACTGAAACTGTGTGTGGGGTTGGGGTGGCTTAAAGGTGGATGTCAAATGTTGGTGCAGTGTCGGCCCCTGGCAACCCCACCTGTGCCTCAACAGTACAATCATTATCTTTGGTGTCTGTATGGACATCAACATCAGAATGCATGCAGGAGGGACCCTGACCCACATCGCCAACTGTGGGGGAAACAATAAATGCACTTTAAAACCTGAACAGCATTGCCTAACAGTATACACACACACACACACACACACACACACACACACACACACACACACACACACACACACACACACACACCTTCATAATACCTACCTGTCCATGGCTTTACAGACAGTCCCACATTTATGTCCACGTGTCACCCCATCCTGCATCACATTTGTTAACATACACACATTGATACCACTAATTAACATAACAGTCCTCTAAATGCCCACACAAATGGCCACAGCACGAGGCCTGTTGCTACTTTACCTGCCTGACTTGTGTGTAGTGGATTTACATGGCCTCACTGCTGTCATTCGGTATGCACCATCTGTATGCCTGGAAATGATGTGTGTAGCCCCTATATGTGTGGGCTACTATGTTGTATCCATAATATCTCGCACTGGTGTGTCATATGTATGTAATGCTCAGTACATGCCAGATATGCTGCTCCTTCAGCCTATCTTGTGACAACTGTAATAAATGGATACACTCCCTGGTGTTGACTAATACTTCCCCAATGCATCTGTAGAGCTGCATACGTGGATTGTAAGTGATCTCTCTGCTGACTGCAATATTAAGGGTGTACCTGGTGTCTACCTTCCCTCTGGATGCCTGTTCCATGCTACAGACCTATTTGCTGTCCTGTGATTACACACATGACAGGGATTACTGGTGTTTAATGTGGCAGTACATGTCCATGTACTGCACAGTCCCAAAGGGAGGTACAGCCATATGAACACCCCAATATCACACATGTGCATTCATGGCCACACATACAAACATACACATGCACACACACATCCTACATGTATCTACCTCCCTCCACTTCACCAGAGTGACCCTGCAGGCAAACTAACTAACCACCAGGGTGCACACACACACACACACACACACACACACACACACACACACACACACACACACACGTGAGGTTGCACAGTGATAGTACACACAGTCCTCCTATTACCCATCTACCAACATGCAGAACATGTGGTACAGAATAGTTAATCCATGCTAGCAACATTATACATGTGTGTGATGCATGTGCTGTGTCACTAGGTGATGCCCCTTCCCCTGGATACCACTGCACCCATGTACACAGTATTGCTGTGCACCTGTTCTGCACCCTGCCAGGTACTGTGCACCACAACTCACAGGTGTACAACCCATTGTGGAATGTGTAGTACTGTGTCAGTTATGTCAGCTTTACTTCTCACAGCCCCTATGTTTTTCAGCAACACATACCTGGGATGATATGTGGACAGTTGTCATTGGTAAATACCTGATAGCTGATTTACAGCTGACAGCTATCAGAGCATACCATGGCTATGAGGAGTGAACACACCTTTATTGATTTGACACACACATCCTTGATCTGCCATGGAACCACATCACTGCATATCTTAGCAGTACGTGAGCCCGATATGTGACATATGTCCTGTACTTTCACGTGCAGTGTCTACAGATTGTCTTAGGTGTGTGGCTGCTGACTGCAATGCATACACACCATGTGGGCATATGTGTGCACACCTTTATCATGATGGTTTATTGCACCTCTTGTTGTGTGTACTACAGCAATCACTGTTCTTGGCAGGGGTATACCAGCATGGGCCATCTACATTTGCCAGTGTATGTTCAGTCTGCCCTACACATGTTCCCTATTCTGCATGATTGCAAGGTCTAATGATGTGCACATCCCATGGTGTTCACACACTCCCGTCACTATTGCTGTGTGGGTAGGGTTATGGCTGCCACAGGTCCTGAACCTGACTATGTACAGATAGAGCCATTCCTACCATCCTGAGGATCCCTACTGCAGTGCACTGGTGTGTCATGCTGAGACCCCTCCCCTTCAGTTTTTACACAGATGCATGACAAGTAAGCCCTACACATGTGTGTCACTTACAGTGTCCCATACACTGAACACCATATGTTGCAGCCTAGACCCAGCTGATAATGTGGACTACTGTAATGCCTTATACCATAGTGTATCTCTGCAGTAGCTGCCATTGTCCTACTGGTATATACACTGGTGTTGCACTGTATATGGGTGTTGTTCCAAACATGTCACTACTGTAGGCCATGTCTACCACCAGTATGTTACTCCCTGTGGACACATTCCACAATGACAGGATGTTAGTTATCATGCAGGTGTCTGACATACCCTTCCAATACCCCATCACGGTCACCCCTGTGAGATCGTGCATTTCACAGCAACAATACATGCACATGTACAGTACGCATTCAGGGTAGGTGTGTTAGATGTATGCAAGGAATATACCACCACCATTACATGCCTGGTGTGTTGGCAAGCATCCACATAAACATACTCACCAGCTAGAGGCTGCTGCTGTGGTGGTATCCTGGAGGGACCTACATAAGGGGGTGAGAGATGCAATGTCAGTGGCCACACCTGCGGCAGTGCTACAGGGTGGGTGCAGTATTACCATACATCAATGGTACATTCCCATGATACTACCACATCTGCACATCTGTTTGTCATTACAATGCAGCACCACAATATTTCTATGACATGTCAGATATGCATGATCTACCTGTACCAATGCGATATATACACAGCTGTGGTCTACTGATGTGCCCTGTGTCCTTACTTGCATGCTCCTCAGCTGGTGTGTGGGTGACAGCCACCTCCACGAAGGATTCCAGTGGTTGTTGGCTGTCCAGATGGGCAGGTGCCATGAGGCTGGCCAGGAGCTCCTCCACACATGTCGGGGGGGATGGTTGGCATGCCCCCCCCCCGTGGCGAGGTGATCTTCCTGGATGGCAGCAGCATGCTGACGAGCATTGCGAAGCAGGTCAGTAGAATGATGCTGACCTGCTCATAACTGTAGTTGTGCAGTCCGACATCATTGGCCTTGTGGACTAGGTCATTCTACAGGGCGGTCTGCTCCTGCTGCTCATGTGCGGCCCTGCCAAACAGCACTGGATAGTGCTGGATCATGTGTGCTATCAACACTTCATTCTCCGCATGGGAATAGGTGGGCAACCGTGCATGTGCCATCTTGGGTGAAAGACATAAAGATGGAAACAGTTCTGAGCAACTCATATGGCAACATTACCACAGTTTATAATACATATCGCTGTCACCCCCCACCATATCAGCTTCAACAAACTGTACAAACAACTCATTAGGTATGGTTACAGCTTGTCTACCTTGTGGAATAGATATTGTATTGTCCCACACTTTCTGCTATGTGATTGTAGCCATGTCCCCTGTGTAGACACTATCATTGCTGGCCTGTTACAGACTATTCAACTGCATGCCATTGTCAGGGCCACTATGGTTCCATATATGCCAGTGGTATGGCTGCTCTGGGATTGCTGCACATCTGACATTCTGTGTTATTGGGGATATCTATGCATGCTGTTAGACATGTACTGGGATTGTGTAGACTATTACTACCAACATATGTTCTATAACAGTGACACAATAACATGTATATGTTCTATTGGCCAGCAAATCCACCTCTCTACACCCATCTGCCCATGATACCTGGCCATATCAAATGTGTGTCCCAACCTGGGGCCTCCTCATATACTATTCCAGCAATACCATCAAGTGGAACCACCCAGGGGATGTTGTCAACCCCCCTCGGGGCACACACAGATATGTTCCTATCCCCTGAGGTCAGGTCTAGGGTCTGTTCCATACTGGGCTCCACAGACACATGTGGGATGTGCTATATCTGTATGAGACACCCAGTACACATTCACAGAGCCAACGTGCTCCTCCTGCTCAGCCTCCAGACTAGGCACCTTCAGGACGTGTGCCCATATTGGGTCCCATGGCGCATCCACATCACAGACCACACACACACCATCCACAGTGTTTACCCACCACATGTGTCACATACCACCCCTGTAGACTGTCCTTAATATCTACCAATCCTGACCACCTCCACATGTGTACCTGCCATACTTCCCAATATTCCCATTGCATACTTCACAGATGGGGGCAATGTGGTCCCAACATGGGACTAACATGTGACATACCCATCCATGTTGCGCACACTGCCAGCTATAGATATCTGTGTGTATTGCTATGTGTGCTGGTGACTTGCACATAGTATGCATCACTGTGGTAGTAATATAGGGGACATGTCTTTACATTCATATATGTTTGTGTGTGTGTTTGTATATATGTAGACGTGCATATAGGTAAATATCTATATATGTGTAGATATATGTGATGTATATATATGCACATATATATATATGTCTACACATGGGTATATGTATATTTCTGGACATACATGGTGATATACATATATATCTTTATATATTATATATGTGACAGATGTACACATATGCATAACTATATGTGGGGTATATTCAGACATCAGCTCCACAATCTCACAATACCTTCCTGCACAGCTGCACTGTTCTGCCTTGCTACAATACAGACAGGTGCCACATATGGACATGGCCTGACATTAGGGGGGGTATATGTAGGACCTGACTGCAGGTAACCCTATTACACACTTATGGCATTCTGGCATGCTACATTATAGTTTAACCTGAGTATCCTGCCAGTGGTGGGCCATGGCTCCCACATGTCCATCATAATGGCATTACTTCCACCACCAGCTATTGGCCACATAATATACATACTTCCCATTAGACAACACACTATGATGGCTTACATCTTGTCTGTCAGTGCTGTCCTGCATAGTTGAAGGCTATGGCCCACTACCCACAGGAACAGACACTATTGTCCATAGCAGTTGTTCAGTTGAACATCATCACAACAACACCTGATGCCACATATAAAGCATTCCACATAATCTATCCCTTTATTATGGACCAGGTACTACATTCTATTACATGTATATATACTTCACATACCTGTTGTGGGAATGATGTCTTGTTGAATGACAGCTGGTTAATGCCCTTGACTGAGGCTTTTATTTTGAAGAGCTTTGTCTTTCTTTCTCTCTCTCTCTCTCTATCTCCCTCTCTCTCCAGTAAATGGATTGAGCTGCTTTGAATAGATTTCAGCATGGCTTTAGTAGGTGATGCACATGATCAGGTGATGGCATTTGCACCAATCAGTGTCCTCCACTTGCTAACTGCATGCAGCTTGCTGTGTAGCACTTCCAATTACCACTGTTATGGCAACCACCTACTATAAATACCTACATCATGTGGGCATGGTCCCTTTACCTTTCCTGTGTGATGGTCATCCTTCCTGTATGTGGTCATCAGTGTTACAGACAGCAGGTAGCAATACCTCTTACAGGAGAACTGGCACACTGAGACCAGCTACATATTTGTAGGAGGTTCCAGTACTACAGACAGTGTGAGTAGAGTTGTGTTATGCTTTGTATAGTACTGGGGTGTGTGTGTACATACTAGTTTACCTTGGAATGCAGTCTGTCTGCATAGCTCTTAACTGTGGGCCTATTCTCTTGGTGGCCAGAGGTGTGCCTCTCATGTTTTGTCTGTTCACCACACAGGTCCTCTGTCAGATATTTCACTGGCAGTGTGTGTGTTGAGTGCTATCAATACATGGCTACATCCATTTATGTTTCTAACCTCAAATCCATGACTAAGGGTATGTTGCAGACTATCCAGTAACACCAGCAACTTGCTTAGTATATGGCAACAGTTTTCCACATATGGGCCTGTGTTCCAGCCTCTGTCGTCCACCTACATATCAAGTTTTGCACATATGACATGCTGTCAGGGGTTGTTCTGTAGTGGGCTGTGAGTATATCATGCTGCCATTCCTGCCATCAGTCCACTGCTTTTGTATCCCCACACATACAGTGGGGCTGGGGCCATATATGTGTGGGCTTCACCTACACAATACATGTGTGCCTTTATGCACTTCAGATGCCAGTGTATGTAACAGTGGTATACAGCCCTGTATTATTGAGTCTAGGGGGGATGCACCATAAATAATCTAGGCTGTTACAAAATGTGGGGGGAATCAGGGGTGAGCTGCCTTAAGGTATCTGGACATACAGTACCATACAATTCACCTATATTTACATTACTTACATAACTTGGGTTAATGCAGACCTACTGCCTCCTGCTATACAGACTGTCCTGTTTGTCAGTGTGCTTGTGATGGTGTCAGTTATGCCTTGTTATGTAACAGTTACATCCCATTTGGTCAACTGAAGTCCTTACCACCTAGTGATTGTGTACAGAGTGTAGATAGAGGCTGCTGAACTATACACCTGCATTACTTACTGTTGATTGTTTGGCATCCTGTGGGCCATTCTGTCTTTACTATTGTACAATTTGAAGGGCTTGGCCTGTACAGCAACAATTGTGAACCTTCCAGACTACTGTATTAGTATAACTGTTTCACAGTTGCATTACTCTGTTTATTTGGATGTCAGTGTCTGAACTGCTTATATGACATGGCATATAAAACTGTAATAGTCCACAAATAAGGATTTTCCATTTCTGCAAACCTGTGTGTGGTGCTTTATCCTATGACCTGTCTGTGGGTATATGATGCAGGCAACGATTGTCATTTGTATGGGTGGCTCATACAGTGTCCAGTTGTTAAGATGTTAACTGTAGGCATAGTAGCTATTCTATATTGTGTGCACCATCTACATATGTATCTAACTGTACATATCTCTACATGTGTATGTGTAGTCACATGTATCTTTCTCTCTCTCTCTCTCTCTCTCTCTCTATATATATATATATATATATATATATATATATCTGTATCTGCATATATGTCTCTGTGTATATGTATCCTGGAGATGTTGATAGCTTCCATATTTTACATTTCCTATGGGAGCCAGACTGTACTGCATGATATGCTACCAATAGCAGCCTGCCATCATGCAGGTGGGATGTAGTACTGTTAACATCTTGTGCACATGTTGTGTCAGGTCCTGGTTATGGGATCTGCAACACTTGGTCGTGTATTGCAGGGCAGACGTGTTTGGCTGTGGGGGGTATACATATTCATACAAGATGTATATTGTTTGGGGCCTCTCAACCCCATTAACGGTGCATGTGAACATATATGTTTTAGTTAATCTCCCATTATTATCTACACATGTATGTCCATATATACCTATATAGATATATATATCTGCTTACATATATATAATCTGCTTACATATATGTAACTTGCTGTGTATATGTAAACATATAGGTGTAGACATATGTATGTGTTGATGTAGGCATTTGCATGTATATATTTTCCTCTATATATATATATATATATATATATATATATATATATATATATATATATATATATATATAGATATAGATATCTACATATATAGATATGTTGTATCTGTTTAGATATTAATATATTTGCACACACGCACATACATCTAAATGTTGGAATACATTATCTGTACTGTTTAATGACTGGGCTGGATGATATGTTCTTGAAAACATCAGGGCTTTGTATAACTGGCATGGCTTAGTGGTAAGCCACTTTGTCTATGGTGTGCAGGGTCCTGGGTTTGAGCCTTGTAGAGGCTATTTATTTTGTTTCTGGGCAGAACATGGGCCGTTAGATACAGAGTGATTAAGGCACTTTAAATCAGTTGTAAGCGGGTTTGCGTGGGTTTGCGTGGAGGTAAGCACTGCTAACTTCCGGTTACAGTTTCTTATACTCTGTTGGCGTCTGAGTTGCTTAACCTGTGTAGGTATTGCTTACCCCCAGGCAAACAGGCTTAAACCCTCTTACTGCTGCTTAAAAGTGATTACTCCCACTTACCCCCGCGCTAATTTCTTTAAAAGAAAAGAAAAAGGGGTTGATAGGAAAGTGGTGAAAAAAGGGGCACAAAGAGGGAAAGACAGTAGGTAAAATAGCCAGGGATGTGCAGGCAGGTTGTAGGGAAGGTCCACAGCTGTCCATTTCTTCTACAGCAACAGCTGTGCATATACACTGAATTTAGAGGTAGATTTGGACACTCAAACACCTGGGAGAGGGGTGAGGATAACAATAATAAGTTGTGATGCCAATTAGTCTGGATTACATGTGTCCAGTGGACACATGTGCAAAATGGACAGCTATGTATGGGGTGAGATTTCTTTGTGGGAATGGATTGCCCTTTTTTATTTTTTTTCAGGTGAGAGTGGGATGTTGGGGAGGGGTAGTAGGTATATTTGGGGAGGTAGGTTGGGTAAGTTAACAGACAATACAAACAAGACTCATACAGGGGCAGTATATGACACATGTGGTGGGTAAACACCTTGATGGGGAGGGGTGCTGGGATATCAGAGGCCCACAAGCCCCCTAGTGGTAACAGTGGGACTGAAGTCCCCACCCATGGGCAGTCACCACTGCACCTTCACAGCCCTGAAGGCGGCTGTGCTGGGGGCTGAGTTGCAGAGCCAGGCTGACTCTCTAATCGTGACATGTGGCCCTCGAGCTGGTGTAGAAGATCACCAACCTGCTGATCAATCTCTCTACGCATCACGACCCTGACCTGGCAATGAGTGACAGGTGCCTGTCCGTGTCCACTCCCAGGAAGGGAGCAAGCCCCATCCCCTAAGGCAGTTCCACCCGAAGGTGGTGTAGGGCCCCAGACATGCTGGTACCTGGTGCCACTGCCAGCTGAGGTGGGACAGGTGGGACCACCAGCTTAAACCTGCTTACTAGTGCCTTATTCATTATGACACTGACACCTCACATGTGCATTTACTGCAGTACTCCAGTTCATGAAAATATGTTATTTAGTGGGTTATGCAATATAAATATTAGTCATAATGTGCTTTGCCATGGAAAATGGAATGTGCTGCAGTGCGACTCAAACCAGGAATGCCTGCCCGTATGGCGAATGTTCTGCCCACTACACTATTGCTATGCTGCTTCATTTGCATATATCTTCCTGGTTATCCTCTTCAGCCATTTAAGCTGCATTAACTGTAGCTAAGTGATGGGCACACCCGCACACCTACGGTTAGCTTTAATCGGATTTAAAAAAAAAATAAAGGGTTTCTTCATTTTATGTATGTATACTGTTGCTGTTGTACACAAGGGGGACTGTTGGTGAGGATATGCGGTCACCTATGAGTGGTCTCACACACTTCATACTCCTTTATGCCATTCTTCATTGTGGGGGGCATGTATATTCTGGGAGCTCTGCTCTCAGACATACTCCCTGCACTCTTACACGCTCTGTGTAAGCCTAGGAGCTCAGGCAGTGTGCCTCATTACTATGCATGGCGCTCTGCCGTCCTGCTCCTAAATGGCCGCCTCCATGCAGGACTAAGCTAGTCCTGCACAGAGGAATAGTAAATCCAGGGGATAGTAAATAAAACATAGTAAATAAAATATTACAAACACAATAATATATGGTTAATATAAAAGCCTCTGGAAAAAAAATCCACAGTTATAACAGACATTTAGAGAAAGTCTAAATATAGAAAGACAACATATTATGCTAAATATGTACAAACATCAGAGCACAGGCAAAGTACATAGTTGAAATTAGATGCATACACTGGTTGTTGGTGGAATGGGTTTTGGGTTATGGGGGGGTTGGATGGTATTTCCCATGTACATTTTGGATTTTGTAAAAAGTAGATTTTTAGTGTGATTTTAAAGGTATTTAATGAGTCCAGTTGAGTAATAATGAGGGGAGGCTGTTCCAGAGTTTGGCCATGTTATAGGAGTATGGGCAGTGTCCTGTTCTCTTATTGGGTTTAGCTACATTTAGAAGGGTTTTCTCTGAGAAGCAGAGGGTTCGATTAGGGGTATATGTGCTTAAGATGGATGTGAGAGCAGGGCAGCTAATGGGTTTGAAAATTAGTTTATGGGCAATTGTTAATTGAGTAAATTGGAGATAGTGGTGAAAGTCTAACCAGGACAGGTTATAGATAGCACTGCAGTGGTGAGAGCGGTTAGACATGTTAGAGGCAAATTTTGTTATCTTGTAGTAGCATTGTTGTAGCTTATTACTGAGGGACACATGGAAGTTGGTGAAAATTGGGCTCCCATACATAAGGGATGGAATGAGGAAAGTGTTAGCTAGTTTTATCTTAGTTTGTCTATTGAGGCATAGTTTGTATCGGTATAATTTGCCCAGTTTGAAGTGGGTTTTCTTTACTGCATTGAGTATATGTTGTTCAAAGGAGAGTTTGTTGTTCTATAGTAATTCCTAGAAGTTTTGCATCTTGTACCTGTTCAATTTCTGTTTTGTCATGGGAGAAAATCTTAAATTTGGTAGCTGGAGGTTTAGATCAAATATTAGCAGTTTTGTTTTTTGGGGGTTAAGCATTAAATGGACATTGTTTAGCCAGGTTTATATGGAGGAAAAGGCATATTGGGTGATTTTCTGGAAGTTAGAGAAGTTATTGGAGGATGAGATGATAGTTGAATCATCTGCATATTGAATTAATGTGCTTTGTTGGGAGGCTTTATTTAGATCATTAATGAATATATTGAAGAGTATTGGTCCTAAAGTGGATCCTTGTGGGACACCTGTGTCATTTGCTAGGTAATCTGATTGTTGATTTTGTCATCGAACTGATTGCTGTCTATCATTTAGGTAAGAAGAAAACCGGGTTATTACACTAAGAGAGCATCCAAGTTTCTCTAAGTGTTGCAGCAGCTTAGGGTGTGCTACTGTGTCGAAAACTTTTGAAAGGTCCAATAGAAGAACAGTAGTGGATAGGCCAGCATCAAGAACTTTGTTCACAGTATCAGTAAAGGATAGTAAAGTTGTGGTTGTACTATGACCAGGGAGGAAGCCATGTTGGATGGGAATTAGGAGGTTGTTGTTGATGAGGTGGTTTAGGAGTTGGATTTGAATACATTTTTCCAGGATTTTTGATAGTGGGAAAGAATGGAGATGGGAAGGTAGTTTGAAAGATCATGAGCATTGCCACCTTTGTGAAGTGGGGTTATGATGGATTTTTTCCATTATTGGGGCATATATGATTCAGTGATAGAACAATTGATAAGAATGCTAACAGGGTAAGCAATAGCTCTGGCAGCTAAATGTAAGTATTCTGGTCATAAGTTATCACCAGAGAGTGAGCAGGGCTTTAATTTAGTTAGTGATTTTTGAATTAACGATGTAGGTACTGGTTGTATTGAGAAGATTGGATTGGGAGGAATACTATTTGTGGGGTTAATGGGGTTTGAAGTATTGCAAGAGATTGGGTTGGTTTTTGAGGATGAGTATTTGATTAGTTTTTGGATGGCATCAATGAAATGTGTATTAAATATTTGTGCTATCTGCAGCGGGTTTTTGTCAGGAGCAGGAGATGGATTTTGAATGTTTCCAGGATTAAGAAGGGAGGATACAGATTTCCAGAATTTTTTGGGGTTAGTATTTTGGGAGGAAAGTTTAGATGAGAAGTAGTTTGTTATCATAGGTTCATAGGTAGATACTAGGCTATCTGCCCAAGGGCATTTATAAGCCTAGCCAGAATGTGTTGGCTTTCACCTCCCTTTTGAATTAGTTTCCTGGGCCTCTGTCTAGCAGGACCATTGAAGTGATCCCAGGGGTAAATTTATGATTTCCCATCCACTCGTCAAGATTTATCTTGAAGAGAGTCAGTGAGGGGCTTTGCCTAACATAAACTGGGATTTTATTCCAGAGCGAGGGAAGTCTCTGGGACAGGAATCTATCCCTCCAGCATGTCCTGTTTATTGTTGTGCTGAGGTTTAATTCACTGTGGCTCTAAGAGATTTGGTTTTCTTGAGGTGGAGCATGTCCATTAATTCTGGGTTGGACATGGCCTTATACGATAGGCAGAGATCATCTCTGAGTAGGCGGTAAGCAACTGAGTAGAGCTGGAGTTTCTTTAGTCGAGCTGCATAGGGCATCTGTTTGAGGCCCATGATCCTCTTGGTGAGGTACTTCTGTGGTCTTTTCAGCTGTTGCAGGTGTCGAGTAAGGTACATTTCAAATGGGGCATTGTACTCTATTATGGGCCTAATTAGTGATGAGTAGAGGGGCACAATGACCTCTCTTGATCTAGATGTGTACCTTTTCATGATTAGGTGGTGGGCTACATAGAAGGAATTTCTAACTACTTTAGCAATGTGATTATCAAGGGAGAAGTTGCTATTTACCTGTGTCCCCAGGTCCCTAATTACATCTTCCGTATTTAGTGGATTACCACCTATGTGATAATTCATGGGCACTTTGTTTTTCCCAAAGGGGATGACTATGCATTTTTTGGCATTTAGCTTGAGGCCATGGCTCTGACATCAGGTATCTGTCTCTGTGAGACCCTTCTGGAGGATGTCTATGTCAGCTGGAGAGTCGATTATGGCCCCAGTTTGCAGTCATCTGTGAACTTTGTCAGCCATAATCCTCCTGTGCTTGCCTGTTCCTCAGAGAAGTATATACCGAACAGGAGGGGTCCCAGGACCGTGCCCTGTGGGATGCCACTTGTAACTGGTTTAGAGTTGGACATGGCACCCACAACTCTGACCATGTGTGTTCTATCCATGAGCCAGTTGGCAACCCATCTCGTGACATAGCAGTTAATCTTCAAGCTGGTGAGCTTATCTATGATGCCAGAGTGGGGAATGGTGTTGAAGGCCTTAGCGAGGTCCAGGTAGGCTGTGTGGACTACCTTTCCCTCATCTATGGCCTTTGCAACTGTTTCAAAGAAGTCAACTAGGTTTAGGAGGCAGGATCTGCCTTTAACAAAGCCTAATTGGGTAGGGTTCAGTGTCTGGAGGTTCCCAATGTCTCTGTTTATGAGTTCCATGATGGTTCTCTTGATAGCTTTGCAGACTAGGCTAGTCAAGCTTATAGGGCAATAGTTCCCAGGTTCCGTTGTGGCACCATCTTTGTGGAGTGGGATGACTGTTGCTGTACGCCATTCTTTGGGTACATAGCCTGTGGTAAGGCTGAGTTTGAACAGTGAATTTAGGTGAGGGTTTAGTTCATTTTGGAGCTCGTGTAAGACGCAGCCTGGGATACCATCCGGTCCCATTGATGCTGTGTTTTTAGCTTTGGAGAATGCTGTTTTTACCTGTGTGTCTGTGATGTCTGGGGCTTTGCATTCTTCTGGGAAGGACACGGGGCCTTTTGGGGGTGGGGGGGTGAAGTTTGCACTGAACCTGTCTTCCAGGATGTTGGCAATGTCAGTTGGTTCAGTGTATTTTTTGCCATTTTGCACTAGCTCAGAGCATACCTGAGAGTTGCCACCTAGATTTTTGACATAGCTAAAGAAGGCTTTGTGATTATCTTTAGAGTCTTTGGCAATTTTTCTTTCAACACTGGCCTTAGATGATTTTATGAGGGATCATAGTTTCTTGCATAATTGATCAGTGATGCCTTTCCTTTTTGGGATTTTGCTCTATCATGCAATACTTTCCTCTGTCTGTTGTATATCTTATTTATGGCCAGGGACCACCAGACTGGTTTCCTCTTTTTGGAGGAGTGAGTCTTGGTTTTACTTGGGATGGCTCGATCCATGCATTCCTGTAGATGCTCATAGAATGCATTTGTAAAGGATTCTGTGGTTTGGGCAGCATTTTCCTTTAGCAAGGGGGCTTTGAAACTTTCCGCCTCGGTCTTGAGAAGTGTGAAGTTGGCTTTTGAAAAGTTTTTCACAGTGGTTTCCTTGACTGGGGGTGGGGTCAGGATGTGCATGTCCAGTGTGATTAGTTTATGATCTGATCTTACCAGTGAGGGGTTTACCTCTGGTGTGGAGCACTGATTCCCCATGTTGGTGATGATCAGATCCAATATGTTGTCACCTCTTCTGGGCATGGTGACCAGCTGTTCCAGGGCATTTGAGTTTATAAACTCTAGGAAGCGTTGGGCAAATGAGTTTGTACTTGAGTAGTTATCCCAGTCAATGTTTGGGTAGTTGAAATATCCCAATATCATGGTGTTAGGTAGGACCTTTATATTTCCAGTGTTCTCAGGAATGCTGAGTGGGGGTCCTGAGGCAAGGTTGGTGATCTGTAGCAAGCTACGATCTGAAAAGCAGCTTTGTCCACTGTTAGTTGCATATGGATCATCTCCGAGGCCTCATGCTGTGCTACTAAGTTTTTTTAGGTAAAAACACACTGGTTCCACATGGCTGAATAAATGTCATAAAATAATTTAATCCAATGAAAACAAGTAAGCACTTTCACGGATATCATCCGCTTCATCAGACTAGAATTCTAGAAATTTTATTATTTTATGACATTTATTCAGCCGTGTGGAACCAGTGCGTTTTTACCTAATTCTGCTCTACTCATCACATTATTTGGTTCCCTACTCGGTTTCAGAGGCTTTTGTCTTATGATAAGTTTTTTTTTGCAGCATTTCTAAGTTTTTTATAATTTTGTTCATTTTCTAGAGTCCTACATTTTTTCCAAAATTTTCAGGCTTTGTCCCTAGACAAGAGGGTCTGTTTGGCATGCTTTGTCAACCAGGGGCTGTGGTTAGATTTTGAGCATTTGGCATGAAGAGGTATTAGGTTATTTACTGTGTTGAGAAAGATGTTATTAAAATATTGAACAGCATCATCCAGGGGCAGAGATTTTAGTGGGGACCAGTTTTGCACTTGAAGGGTGGTCGTGAATGTGCCTTGGTTACAGTGGGTGAGTTTCCTAATGGATTGGTATGTGTGAGATTTAGGATATGTAGATGAGTTCTGTGGGTGTATGCAGGTAGGTGGTCACTTAGAGTGTTAGGAGAGTACTGGTATTGGTGTAGAAGTGGGGGTGGGATACTTGGATCCAGTCTAATATAGCTTCAGCTTGGGTGTTTAATGCACATGTAGGCTCTAAGCTAAGTTGAGTGAAACTATGGAGATTAATGCTAGTGTTGGGAGATTTGGAGGTTATGCTATGCCAGTTGATGTTATTGTCACCTAGAATGATATTTCTATGAGGATAGAATGATTAATCTATCTTAGGAAGTCTTCTAAGTAGGGGGGGTGTTATAGCCATGGGGAATATAGATGGTGATAATACAGAGTTGCTTATTAGGGTTTATATGGAGGATGTCATTAAGATTTCCATACAACCAAAAGTGGGGACTGGATTAGGATGTATATTTATTGTTAATGAGTCTCTGTTGATTAGGGCTACACCCCCTCCTTTATTATGGTTCCTGTCATTACGACAGATGTTGTAGCCTGGTAGAAGGATTTCTGAGTCAGATATATATGGTTTAAGCCAGGTTTCAGTTATTGCTACTATGTCTGGGGAGTGGTGACAGAGCCAGGACTCAAATTTAGTAATTATTTTGCAGAGGCTTCGTGCATTGATATTTACAAAATATAAATCATGGGCTTTTGGGGTGTGGGTAATTTTAATTAGCCTCTCTGGTCCAGGATTAGGGTGAACATCTCCACATTGGGATAATATCAAGAGGAACTGTAGTACAGTGTGTGGTTGGTGAGTTTTTAGTGATGGTAATTGTGAGTAATGTGTTAATTTCAGTTTAGTGGTAGTGAGGGTGAAGTGTGGTTTGGCTGGTCATAGGGTGTTGCTCATAAGTAGGTATGGTGAGATGTCAGAGTAATTCCTTGGGTTAAAATGTGAGTGAGTGGTTAATGTTGTCGATATTGGGGGAAAGATATTTATTCTAGAGTGAGTTTTGTTGGAGACAGATAAAAGTAGTAGTGATGTAGTAAGTAGAAGTAGGATTGATAAAAGGTGTGGTATGAGGTGCATGCTTGAAACAGGACAATGTGAGATCGTAAGAAATGCTAAAGCAGGTAGTGGGTGGAGTTGAGTAGATTGGAGAGGGAGAGGCTGGGTATGGGGCAGAGACAATAATGAATCTAACAAAGAGTATTGGTTCATAGCTAGAGGGTGGAGCTACAGGAAGTATAAAGCTAGCGGGAGTGGGGGTGGGTGGGAATGGGGGTAGGGTATGGGAGTGGAGTGAGCCCAGAGCAGAGGGTGAATGGAGCTATTTGCACCTGCTTTCAAGTGTGGAGAGAAAAGAAACAAAAAAACAATCTCCAGGTAGGAGGAAACACTAGCTCTGGACACTTTGAATCTGAGAGCTAAATGTAATGCCAGAATCCAATTTTATAAGGGGATATGTTAGCACACTATACAAGACTAAGCTTTGTGTGTGTGTGCAAGCACTCAGGAGGTGTTCAGTGGGGTAAGATTCTTGTAGGTTGGGAAGGCAACAGACTAAAAGGAAGTAAAAGTGGGGAGTATGGCCTTTTGGAGGTTCTATAGTGGTGTGCTCCTGGAGAAGTTACAGGAAAGGTAAAAGGTAGTAAAAGTTGTAGTATAAGTAATGGTATACAATTACTAGATCTTGAATGGACAGGGCTGCTTGGATTCCCACTTGATTGCTTTGGCCCATACACTCTTGGTGCTGGTTTTGGACAACGATTTGGGTGAAGGCTAAAATGGGATGGAAATAGAAAGACATTAGGCAAAGATAAGGAAACAGAGGAAAAGCAGCAGCATGTATCACTATTGCACTCTTGGAAAACCAATAGCGTTAAAACTGGATAGCTATTACACACCCAGCAATCACCAAATAGCATCAAAAATATAAATAAAATATAGACCGGCTAACAATTTTACAGGACAGCATTCACAACAGCAGAGTCAGAGCCTTAATGCTTTTGCACATGCATAGTAAGTAAGATTGCAAATTACAACAATATTAAAACAGCATATATTAGCAATCAACAATATCATCAAAACTGTAAATAAAATATAGACCAGCTAACAATTTTACAGGACAGCATTCAGAACATCAGAGTCAGAGCCTTAATGCTTTTGTACATGCTTAGCAAGTAAGACTGCAAATAACAATATATATTGCAAAGACAGGTAAAACAGCATATATTAGCAGTGTTGAACAGTATATCAGTTAATGCAGCTGTTGTAATAGTGGGAATATACACTTTCTTGCTTAGCAGTCATAGTAGAGACATGCAACAAGAAGTCTAGAAATACTGCTTGTGTGTTATATGGTCTGAGACACAGAGGCCTGTAAGGATTCAGTTACACAATGATATAAGGGACCATGCTAATCAATACAATCAAACAATTTATTTTTTTTGGTGGGGGGTTAAGACTTTGTCATGGTTGTAGTAGTTAGTGTAAATAGCATTTGATTTAACTTTTATTTATTTGTTGTTTACTGTTTTATTTATTTTTGTATTTACTCGTGTATTTATGAGTTCACGTCAATCTGTTGACTTGTTAGTTTATCGAAAGAGTGAAGTACATGGAAAATTCATTGAGAGTACTCATAGGTGAGTGCTGGAGATGTCAAAAGAAGGGAGATTGAGTGCATGTGGGTAAAGTAAATGTAGGCCTGAGATTTTGATGACAGAACCTTCAGATATGTCAAAAGTTTTGGCATTAGGAGGTGGGAGTGTTTGTGTAAATGTTTGTGAGTTAGGGTTAGAATAAGGAATAGGGAAGGAGTTAGGTTTCATATTGAGTATTTATACTGCTGTACCTTGTTTGTGTCTGAGTGCCTTGTGTAATGGTAGTTTTATAGAAAATGTTTTCTAAAGGAAGGTGTAGGGTTTGGGTTAGCTGCAGGGTTCAGGATAACATGCATTCATAAGGTGGGAAAAGATCCCCTGTGCATTCTTACTAATATGCTAACCCTAACCTTGTTCCTCCCCCTGAAGTCAACTCTGCACCTTACTGTAGAAAAATATTTTCTGTAATACTAGCACTATTCAGGGTAGTTATTAGGTATGTAGTCCAGAAGATCTTTAAAGAGCCTAGACCAGATTCCAAAGTGCTGGATGAATTATTTACATTTATTTTTATATTATTTTATATGTAGTGAAAAATTATATGGTGCTGCTTACTGTGATGGATTTGAAGTCTTCTAAGACAGTCAGTCTTGCTGGCTGGATTCTGCTGAAATCAAAGTCTGGTTATAGTTGCATTCACAGTCTGTTGCATACAGAAACTTGCAGAATATACACTGAAATAGTGCAGGGGAATCACATGTTTTCAACAAAATGGAACTGTTCCAGTAGGTAATAGCAACTGTATTCAAACAATTGAAATCACACATTTTCACAACCACATACCAGTACTTGGAGTATTTTCTCATGGTTTTCCTATTTTAATACCAATTAAAGGTCAGTTAATATTAAGCAACACAGCAGTATTTAATTTTTCACAAAATGATAAAAATGAGTATAAAACCAATATTACATGTTGGCGAACTAAAACAGATAAAAACTTTAAAGTTGTACATGATAAAACCCCTACTATAGGGCAAGCAAATGGCAGTCTGTTAATAGCAGTGTTGCTCTATCAGATGGGTTATATTACATTTGTGGTAAATATGCTTATAAATGGTTACTAAAGGGATGGGATGGCACCTGTTATATAGGATTAGTTGTACCAGCATTGCATCATGTAAAAGAGTTACCAAAAGGAAGCTTTAGAAATGCAAAAAAAGAAAAGGGATATATTACCTGTAATTGAAAGTCCAGAAAATCCAGTAGACACCTTAGATATATCACGTATATATCATCAAAATCTAGATTATATTAAATTAAAAGATATGGATTTAGGAGATGACGTAATCTCTGGAGCAGTTATTGATATTCTATTTTGGAGAATTGCTCATCCTGTAGAAACAATACTGATTGTTGCAGATGCTGATGCAAACTGCTGACTTAATGATATTATTTTTCAGCTTGTCTGACAGTGTGGACATCCTGTTTTTTGTCTTTATTATTCTATTTGTATCTTTGTAAATGCAGAAAAACATGTTTTTTAAGGAAACATATTGTCATAAACCTTCCCTGTTGTCCATGTCGAAAAACATATTTTTAAGGAAGCATATTGTCACAAACATGCCCTGTTTTTAAGTCTGTAAAGAAAAAATGTCCATTCAGCAGATTCTTTATTTTCCAAGCCACGGTCATTTAGTATGGATGCTAATCACATATTGCTAAACTCTATTTCTACATTTAAGCAAGCTTTATCTTATACCTTATTTATGATGCATATTTGTAGCAAAGTTACTTTCAACCTTAGTATATTGCTGAGCACACCCTAACAATTCCCTCTTTTTTATTTTAAACCAGGGAAATAAATTCAGCATTATTTGATAATACTTTTTCATTATGACAATTAACAACAGTAACTTGACTAGCTTTTGCTAAACAGACTTTAATACATGTAAATAATATGCAACCAAGCATTACAATAACAATAAAAGAAATTAAAAATACAGTGATTTTTCCTGTCCATCCTGTAAATAGATTACTAAACCATTCACTCCAATCATCATTCCAGTTTTTTCTAGTATGTTGAGACACTTGTGCAATCACTTCTAAATGTGCTTTTACAGATTCTGTTTTGTCTGTAATAAATGTAAAACATTGTTCTCCTATTAAAGCACATGTATCCCCATGGGATGCTAATATGTAATCTAATGCCATTCGATTTTGCAAAACCATAGTTCGTATAGCTGTCATTTCGACAGTAATGTCAAGGACTGCATTGAAAGTGGCAGTTGCCAATACCTCAACTAGTTTAGATAGTTTTCTCAGCTCCCAGATGGCTTTTGCAGCCCCATTTGCAATACAATAATAGTTAGTATGATAGCTATTATCAATTTAAAAAAAAAACATCCTTTAAATAGAAATTCCATTGTTGAATCATTCTGCCTTTGGTCATCCAAAACTGGATTTCCAAAAGGATGCACTTTAAACCATGTCAATTTCCTTATGGTTTTCTCTGTTGGAAACCTACAAGAGAATACATTTAATCAGATTTACATTGCTCACTATTTTTGATCATTCTTAGTTGATCTTTATGTACCAACATTGTTCTGTTTTTCTTTTTTCCCTTGATTTTGTATACTAATGGTCCAATTTGTTCCACTACTTCAAAAGGGCCTTGCCAATTGCTAGCCCATGGTCCTACTGTTTGGAATGTTTTTACCAATACTTTGGTTCCACAGGGAAGGTTTTCTTCAGCTGGTAATATTGGCACCTTTTTCCATAGATGGAACGCTTGCTCCCTTGCATTATAGTCACATATACTAGTAAGTTGTTTTAGCCATTCCTGATGTTTGATGATTTCTAGCATGAGCCTACCATTAGGTAAATCCAGGTCAAATGGTAATTGTATGGGCATTTTGTGGCCTGTCATTATTTCATATGGGGAAATACCTGTTTTGCTGTTTGGTGTTGCTCGAATACCCATTAAAATACCAGGCAGATGATGTACCCATGTATTGCCCTTTTCAAAGCATGCCTTTTTTAGACGTTCTTTTAATGTCCAATTCATACATTCTACAATGCCATTAGATTGTGGATGGTATGGTACATGAAACCTTTGCTGTATGCCTAACAAATTACACATTTGTTTAATGAGATCATTAATAAACTGTGGGCCATTGTCTGACTCTTTGACCTGTGGCCATCCCCAATGCCAGAAAATATTTTTCCATAAGGCTTCTGCTGTTGCCTTTGCTGTCATGGTTTTGGTAGGAATTGCTTCTACCCATTTTGAAAAGACGTCCACTACTACTAGTAGATACCTGTAACCTCCCTTTGTTGTTGGTAATGGACCTGCATAATCTATTTGAACTGCATACCATGGCCCATCCACTGGCTGTACTTGATGTAACTGAGGCCTTTTGCTTTTAGCATTCACCTGCAGACAGATTAAACATTCTTCTAGAATCAGCTTGCAGACCTATTTTAAATTTGGGTTCCAATACTTTTCTTTTACAACTGCCCATAACTAATCAGTTCCTATATGGAACAGTATTTGGTGATTTAACTTGACCAACTGGCGTGCCAACTGAATGGTACATATGGCAACTGTAACCCTTTGGAGGTGGTGTATGCATAGTACTCCTTTGGTGGTATACCTGCTAATCTGCATTGATTGGTTTCTTCTTTTAAGCCCTGTTGTTTTTGTATATTTACAAGGTCTTTTTCTATTGACTCTTTATCCAACTCTTTTAAGACACTAACTTCTACAGTGGCATACTCATATTCTGGAAGTTCTTTTCCATTTTGTGCTGCTTGTTTTGCCAAAGTATCAGCTAACACATTTAATCTGTAAGTTTCACTGGTTGGCTTTTGATGTGCTTTTACTTTTAAGATGCTATACTGTCCTTGTTGTTTTGACATTGTTATAACTTTATATATATATCTTTTAATGCTTCAGCATGTAGTAATGGTTTACCTACACTATCCACAAATCCTCGCCTTACCCAGGTTTCCATATGCAGTCTTAAAGAATTTACTACTTAAGCACTATCTGAAAAAATGTTAACAGGATTGTAATACTTTAGCACATATATGCCCTGGTAACTTGATTAGCTCAGGAGAACCTAGCTGTGGATTCTCTGGAACTATGGCAAATCCTGTCCAGTATTTGCCTTGGTCCCAATATCGTGCTCCATCCACAAAGATGGATGGCTTAAAGTGATCAAAATCAGATGCTAAAAATTGCACATCAGGTGACATTATCTTTTCTAAACAGTTATGCTGTTTTCCTTCGTATCCCATGTGGTTTGACAAATAGTATTTGTCCCGTCTGTATAGTAACAGTTTTCATTCCAAAAAGTGCCATCCATTTTGCAAAGACTGCCTGACTAATACCATCTGTAATTTTATTCATTTCAAAACTGTCTATCAGAGCTTTTACTGCTTGATGTGGTGTTTGTACTATAATGCTGGAAAATGCGGTCAAATGTTTAGTTTGTTTACTACCCCAGTAAATGGCTAATAATTGCTGTATACATGGATGGTAGCCCAGTTCCACTGGAGTCATCTTCCTGCTAAAGAAAGTGACTGGGCGTAATGTTTTTTCCATTCTGTTGTGGCTACCATGTGGCCATTCCTGTAGTAGTAGCACAGACAGTGTTTTTTTCCTGCTGCTGCTTGTAGCACAAATAGTAACCTTGGTGTGGGTGTTATTAATTCTGTAGCTTGTGCTAGTTTTACTTTTATTTGTGAAAATGCCTCCTATTCATGAGATCCCCACTCTAAAAAGGTGTTCTTTTGTTCCTGTAACATTTTGTATAGGGGAGCAGCCACGGCTGCATAATCCTCTATAAATTCACTATTGTAATTCATGATTCCCATGAATTTATGCAAGTCTACTATAGTCAGTGGCTTTTCCATTTGTAAAATGCCTTGTACATGTAGGAAGGAGACCTTCCTGTTGGTTTTATAATAGTACCTAGAAACTTAACTTCTTGTGACATAAACTGCATTTTTTCACTTTTAACCTTAAACCCTGCTTGCTGTAAAGTATGAAAAACTCTCTTAAGAAGCCGTACATGCTCCTCTACTGTTTCTGACTGAATTAAAATATCATCAGTGTAATGTAGTACTGAATCATCCTTTTCCAAATGTTGTAGAATGGATCCTACTGTCTGATGAAAAATAACTGGACTATTTTGAAACCCTTGTGGTAACCTTGTCATGACATATTGCTGGTTTTTAAATGTAAAGGCAAATCCTGGCCAATCTTTTTTCCTGAGTGGTACTGCAAAAAAGCCATTTGCTAAATCTATTACTGTAAACCACTTAATTTGTGGCTTAATATGTGCAGCCAACTCTGGGAATCCTGGAATCAAATGTACTCTAGGAGTAGTATATTGATTAACCTTCTGTAAATCAATAGCAAGATGATAACTACCATCTTTTTTCTTAACTGGCCAGATTGGTGAATTTGTAGGACTGTTGCCCTTTTGTATAATCCCTTCTTTTTCCCATTCTGCAATACATTTTTCCATATGTTCTTCTGCTTCCCTAGGAATTGGATATTGTTTTTGAAAAGGTGGTAGATAGTCCTGATCACTTCCTATCCCTACTGGGCTTTCTAGTTTTCCACAATCACTGGGACCCTTGGCCCACAGATTTGGGAATTGCTGTTGTAAATGCTTCCATACATCCTCACTGTTTGTATTTACATAGCCTGTAGGTTTTTCGGGTATGTAAGATAGAGAGATTGCATAGCAACCTGTACTTTGCTCTTCCTCTCTTTGTTGTTTGTCTCCCATCCACAGAATTTCATTAGGTAAATCAATTACTATGCCCAAAGGCCCTAGAATGTCCATACCAATAATGGTATTTGAGCAAGATGGATGCATTAAAAATGCACCCTTCCATGTCTGTCCCTCTTGACTAAACTTTATGTCCACATTTTGGCTACTCACTGCAGAGCATCCTGTGCCACTAAATGCTGAAATGCAAACCTTTTTTTATAGGATTTGTTGGTAATTGTCTGTTTGTGACAGATACTGCTGCTCCTGTGTCTATTAAAACATTTTTCCACAGTGACCCCTCTACCCAAATATCAATCAGTGGTCGTCCATCTCAACCCTTTTTAAAGGTAGTCAGGAAAGATACCAGAGTAGGGGGGGCACATCCCTATTGTAAGGAAATCCACTCATCCTCTCCTTTATTATCAAATGCAATATGACACACCTCATGTTTTTGCTTGTCATCTTCTTCTGTGTCTGAATGATCTACATATTTAGGTTTTTCAATCTCTTTTTTTAACTGTTGCCTAGCTATTTCTTCTGCCTGATCTATCAAATGTTTCAGATTTACAGGTGAAACTGTTTGAAAATCTACAGGGCATACTTCTCCTTTTCCTGTATATTGATGGCTCTTATAACTGTCTTTACCAATCTTGTAAGGTTTTTGTACATAATCCTGCTTTTGTGACTTTTCTTGTAAATTTTTTTGCTTTCTTTTTGGCAACCCCCCTGTTCTTCCTTCTTTTTGCGCCAGGCTTTGTAATGATCACAATTTTGCTTAACATGTCCTATTTTTTTACAAAAGAAGCATGTTGGTGCCTTTTGCTCATTACCTGTGCTTGATCCTGGTGCTATAGACATAGAGGCAGGAGCTGGTGGTGCTGACACAGCTCTTTCTGCTGGTGGTTGGTCACACCACCTTTGCCTTCCCCTGTTTTTTACCTCACCAATTACTTCAAATGTCTCACTATTATCTTCAAATGCAAAGATATGGTATGAGTATAATGTCCCATCATTGGCCATAGTCGGTCCCGTCATTAGTTTTTGTACCAAATCAATGAGGGTATCAGAATTTTCTTCATAGATACATTTTATATCCCCTGGAACCCCTTTGACTTGTTCTAAGAAGCAATGTATTAACTGTTTTTGTATGTCTCTTTTTCCCATGTCTCTGTCTGTTTTTTGATATATGATTTGAAAAGCAAGTCTAAAATGTTCACTTTGTTCCATTAATTTATCTGTGATAGTAATTTTAAAATTATCTAATAATTTGGCCGTGAGAGGCTGCCCTTGTGTAAATGCCATTAAAATGGCTGTCATACGTCCTACTTTAGTGTTAACTGATAATCATCTTGTTTTAGTTGAATGAAAGTTTTAAAACATTTGGGAATGAAAATCCAGAAACATCTAAGTAATGCATCTGTCCATATATCAGATCCTGCTGTATAAGCCACCTATTCTTCAAATGCAAGCATGTTATAAAATATGCCTTTTTTATCATTCCACTGTGGTAAGCTCTGTAATAACCTAGACTGTGTATATAAATCTGTAGTGGTTCCCTGCCTCTGTTCTATAATTTGGACTGGTTTTGTGTTTTTTAACTCTTCCTTAAGCTGGGATATCAAAATAGTATTTTGGAGGTTAGTCTCTGTTAATTCATCTAAGTCTTCTTCCTTTTCCTTCAGATGCTGTTTAAGGTCTGTCATTTCTACCTGTAAGTGTTTAAGGGAGATATGATACCTGTTATTAGATTCCTCTGTTGACTGCAGGGCTCCTATGCACTTTTGACAGAGATCTTGGATGTCATTTCTGAACATTTTAAACTCACTTTGTTTTTCTTTTAAAAATGTATTAAATGCTTCTGTCAATGTGTCATAAGCTTTGTTTCTGTCCTCATCTGTATGTGCAGCCATGGCATCATTCCATGCTTGTACATAATTTTTAAAGGGAGTTACACGATCTACAGGGGACTCTGTCAATAAAAGATTTGACTGCTGTTGTAATTCAGAGATTAATGTACTGACAGGACATAACTGTTTTACATCTGGATATAATGAAAACTGTGTACCCTTAATTAATTCTTTATTATGAACAGATCTGTCTGCACAGTCTATTTTTTTAGCAATGTTATGCAATACTTTTTTATGGCATAATACACAAATGCAGTTTCTCTTGAATCACACAATAAACATTTACTATGATATACTTCATTTTTTTGTTGCAAATACCAATCAAATGTTACAATCCACTTACATTATGCCTGTATGTCAACTTGCCCTAATAAGGTTTTACACTTACTAATGTGTTGTATATACCAACATTGCAATTTACTCCATATTTTATCTGGTTGTTCTGCTACATTAAGAGTAAAACTTGGCTTACATTTGCTGGAATTCTGTCTGATAGCATCCATACTAAAAACGTGACACAGAAAAAAGTCTTACCAGTGAGCAAGAAAACAGGTGATCAGGCTGTTGTTGCAGATGGCTGAAAATTTTTCAAAGTCACTCGAGAAGCTGATGATGCACAACAGGCAGCAGACTGTTGTACAAGTAGATATCCACCTTTTCTTGGAGGATTAATGACACTGCAACTTTCTTGAACTAGTCTCACTCCGGATTTAGACGTCTAAAACCTTTACTGCTGCAAGCTGCATAAACTGGAATACTTCTGTTTAGAATTTACACGTGCGTACAAATGTTAGTTATTGCAATTTGACTGAAGTGACACTCTGCAGGGCTTACCACTCCTTCTGTGTTCGAATGCAGGTTTAGTTAGCTTTATTAGTGTGTTTAGGTAGTTCATTTCTTATTGCAACTGATTTCAATAAGTTGTAATATTTGCATTGTCAGTCTTATAGAACTAGGTAAATTATGTAAATGTTTCATCTAATCCTTTTTATATTATTGCATTGTTGTGTTGCATTTTTCCTTAGGTGCATTTTGTGTTTCTGTTTTCTTTTGTTGTTTTTTTTCCTTTCATTTTTAGGTCACTCAAACATGTCGTGTTCCATTTCAACATGTATGATATTTTTGCCAGTTTCTTTTTTATGATCATTTTTGTCTATTTCATTCAGGTTCATAGGATATAGGCAGTTACTAGGCATGCAGTTCAGGATACCTTTTAAAAGCCTATCCTACTATTTATTTTGCCCCAAACCATGGTCTGATTAAGTTACTTGCTCATAATCATGCAGTAAACCAATGGAGGATGAGGGACTCAAACCCTGAATTATAGAGAGCAGTTCATTGTCTTAATCTTCCATACTGCCAGGCCTTCATCTCTTTCTTTAATGCTTTTCTGGGTGGGTTTTTTCTTCATTGCTTGGTATAGTCTTTTCACATTAATCATTGCCAGTTATTCCTGTTGTTTATATATGTGTATATATAATTTCATTTTTTTTTTTTTTTTTTTGGGGCTGTTTGTTACAAGAGTGAAACCCATAAATGTGAATGGTGAACTTATTGACTGTATGTTGCAAATATTCGGTGAATTTCAAAACTCTCTATTAAGGGATTAAAACATTTTGTAGGAGGTTGCATCACTAATTCCACTGTTTAGTTTCGCTGTTTTTTTTTTGCATTCCACCTGGTTTACACTCCTTGTGCTATTCCCCTCCCCCAATACTAAGTCTTTATTAGAATCCTGCTGAGCATGGAGCCATCTTTAAATTACTAGTCTCCCACCAGGGCACAAGTGCTCTTCAGCAATTAAATTCTGCTTGCTGGTAAGCCATTAGACCTCAGGAATTTGTTAAAGTGTTGTTTTTTGCTAATTATTTGGATCTATACAACCAGTATTCATTTTTCTGATTCTTGACTACTGATCTGCTTATTTGTTAAACTGGTTGATTCTAACATTCAGCAACAATGTTTTACTGACACTACCACTGGAGCTATGTTGTCTCTATGCAACTATGATATACTAAAACTGCTGTTATAACTGTAATGTCAATCTGATTGACAAGGTTGGAGTTAGAAACAGTATTTACTGATTTAGCACTGCAGTTGTGTCTCTGCTACTGATTCAGCTGTGCTGTTATCCTCTCTTTTCTTTTCTCTCTTCAGAGCACACTCAAGCAACTCCGCAGTCTGCGGCTACCCCCCCCCCCCCTTGCAGTCTAAGAAGGAATCAGTACTGCAAAACTAAACAAGGATATACCCTTTGAGCCTTAAGAGCAGGGTCAGTCCACCCAGGCATTCTACTTGTATGTGTTATGAGAGTGAAGCTATAACATTAGCAGTGTTTCTTAGTAGTTCTCAGCATGCTAATAAAACTGACTGTTGTAGCCTTGTGTCCCCCCAGCTAGTGCAGTAATCTTAACTGTTCAATAGACAGTATACATTTAATTCAGATCTCTGTGACTAAATTAACCATCAAGCAGCCCTCTCAGTGCTTTCTGCATTCGTTTGTATCACTTGAGCCCCACCTGTTTATTTGCATCTCTATACATTCCCCTTCATTGCTAATGTATCTCCCTACTCTAATCTGTGCACAAGCTGGTTACTAATAAGCAAGTCAATGTGAAGATACACTCCCAATCTTAATAAACTTTGCTGTCTCTTCTCTCCTTCACTTTACAGGTAGAATTTGAATTATTACTCACCCCCTCTGAGGCCTTCACTGATAGAGTTCCACTGATTGCCTCTCTGGTTTTGCTGATTTCTTTGCATTCCACCTGGTTTACACCCCTTGTGCTAGCACCCTCCCCCAATACTAAGTCTATATTAAAATCCTGCTAAACATGGAGCCATCTTTAAATTACTAGTCTCCCACCAGGACACAAGTGCTCTTCAGCAATTTAATTCTACTTGCTGGTAAGCCATTAGACCTCAGGAATTTGTTTAATGTGTTCAGATTTGTAAAGTAACATTTACTTTTTGCTGCCCATTACTCTTGTCTTGGTGGGCTCTGCCCCGCTCTGTTCCATCCCCACTACCTCTACATTTATAGTAATCGCAACCACACCCACAGCTCAACCTCACATCACCTTCACCAATCATAGCTCCTCAAGTCAGATCACATTACACCACACCCACTTGCTCCACCACAAAATACTCCCAACCACTCTCATTCCCACTAGGCATTATTACATCACCCACACTACTTACCATCCACATATAGTGCAACCGTATAATTCCTATCACACCTCCAGCTGGAACCAACTTAAACTTTATAACCATGACTATCACACAACTAAGTCTAGTCTGTCTTCTCATAATTCTTTATAACTCCACAAGTTATCACTCTAACAATATCCCTAAACTTAGTATCACAACACTATATTATGCACTCTCATATACAGATACTGCACATTATAATAATATCTGCCCACAATTGTTCAAGAACTACATAACAGACCAATTCAGAACTAAACACATATACTCTCATTCCTGCTCCAAAAAAAACACAATACTTTCTCACACTCATCAGCAAACTCCAACATCTGTATCACCATTTTAACACCAGGCTCACCATAAGTGGGGACATCCACTCCAACCCAGGCCCAAATCCATCCTGTCCAACACAAACTGTTTCAACACAATTGTCAGAACATAATCCCTCCACTTTCTTCATCCTTGGGCAATTCAACAACAGCAGCAAAACCAACCATCTTTTAATGCTAAATATTAATATTAGAAGTATCAAAAATAAAATACTTGAAATCCAGGCTACTCCCCAGACATAGTTGCTTTAACAGAAACCTGGCTAAATAAAAACATAACTAACTCAGAAGTTCTCCCTACTGGCTACAATATCATTAGACAAGACAGACCACTTCGTAAAGGGGGTGGAATTGCCTTACTGTACAAGTCCAACTTAACTTTACGTCAAATACCAAACTCCTGCCCCTCCCCCCAAAATTGAGACAAACTTATCTTTCAACTTCACCCAAAAAGGTCATCACCACAATTGTGATCTATATTCCACCTGGCAATACACCTGCTAGCCTTGAAGACTTCTTATCCTGGTGTTCTTCCACATACAAGAAACCCTTATTCTGGAGGATTTCAACCTAGATTGGTTCACCTGTATATCAGAACCACCAAGTAATCTAATAAATTTCCATGGCTACCAGCAGCTAGTCCAAATTCCAACTAGATGTGATAAAAAATCTAAAAGGGAATCCATCCTTGACTGGGTCCTAACTAACAACCCCACATTTGTACCCCCACACAGTCTCCCAGACACCTTAAGTGACCACAATATAATATACCTTATACGTAGTAGAACAAGCATATGCAAAACTGCTAACTATAAATCCAGTAGAAACACAAAAAAACTTCTCTCCTGAGGTCCTCAATACTTTACTCTGCAAATGTGACTGAACCCCCCCTAAAAACCCTCCCACTTGACCAGGCTGTAGCATATTTCAACAAAACATTTCTACAACACCTAGACACTGTCGCTCCATTGTGCAAAATCAAGGTTAGAACCTCTACAAACCCCTGGCTCAGTAAAGAAACCAAACAAATTCTCAAATCCAGAGACACTACCTGGCTTTACTATAAAAAAAACAAAGAAACACAAAGCCTAACTAAGTACTAAGAACTGCGCAACCGTGCAAAAAATGCATTAGGCTGGACAAAAAATTCTACTACATGACATTACAAACTAAATGCCAACACAACTCCCAAAATTTTGGGAAAAATGTAAACCAGCTACTAAAACCCACCCAAAAGGCTATCCCCAAACCGACCACCCCTGACACTAAAGTTCCCATCGAAACACAATTCAACTCCCACTTTGTGAACTCAATTCTATCCTTAGTATCACAGGACAGTTCCAACCTCACTATCCCCCCCCCCAACAAAAATAACACTAATACAAGCTTTACCCTCAAAACAGTTTCCACCACTTCAATCAAAAGTATGCTCTCCAAACTAAAAACCTCATCAACAGCAGCCAACCTACTCCCCAGTTATTTCTTGAAACTCACAACAGATGCTATTGCTATCCCAATCTCCACTCTCATAAAAAGATCAATTGTTGAAAACTATGTGCCCAAACTCTGGAAAATATCCTATGTTACACCCATGCATAAAGACAGTAACTCCACTGAACTTAATAACTACAGACCCATTGCTACTCTCCCCCCGGCCAAAATCCTAGAAAAATGCATCCATACCCAGGTGCTAAAATATCTCATAGACAACAACATCCTGTCACCTACTCAACATGGTTTCAGACCTGCCCATAGTACCACTACAGCCCTCATCTCCTTCACAACCACAGTAAACCATCTCAAAAATGAAGGCCTGCAGGTGTCAACTCTTTTTTTTGGGATATGTCCAAAGCCTTTGACACAGTCTCACACCAAATCCTGCTAAACAAACTAAACCAATATTACCTAACAAATTCCACTCTTACCTGGTTCTAAAGTACTGACAGGTATCAAGCTGTGAAATGGGAAAATTCTCTCTCTCCCCTCAGCTGCCCATAACTATGGGAGTCACACAGGGTTCTATCTTAGGACAGGTACTATTCACAATCTTCACAAATGACCTCCATACCTCCACACAGCATGCATCTATCATTCAGTATGCAGATGACACTACCATAATACGTGCTGCACAAAACATTCCCACCCTCCTGCAAACAACAAAACTAGCATTCTCTGATGCTGAAAACTACCTCACCAAAGCCCAATTTATCCTCAATCCAAAGAAAACTCAGCTTATGATTATAACCAGTTCTAACAAAAACACTGATAACAGTCAATTCACTGTCTACTCCACAAATGCTACTACAATCGCTCCAGTGGCACAGGCTAAGCTACTGGGAATAACCATAGACTCCCACCTAAAATTTGATAGTCATCTCAACTTAACTATAAAAAAAGTACATGCCAAACTGGGATCACTGTACCGTATCAAACCATTTCTTACCAACAACACAAGATCAGCCATTGCTCGCTCCCAACTTCTATCCACCCTACTCTATGCATCTCCCATTCTGACTAATCTCAACAAAACTGAACTAAGCAAAATGGAAGCCTGCTATAACAGAATTGCCTGCTTTGCTGCAAATTGCTCATATAGAACTCATCACTGTACTGCTTTGAGACAGCTCCACTGGCTTGAACTGCCCAACCTCCTAACTTACAATCAGCTCTGTCTCTGTCATTCTATCTATTACCTCCCCAATAAGTGTCCTGCCCTCAAAAACCTAGTACAACATCACTCAGCCAAAAGGCCTCTTAGATCATCAAGCAAACTACTACTAGAAGTCACCAACAGCTACAATAGCTTTGGAAACACTATATAGTAGTTCAGTGGCTAAAAAATGGAACTCTCTCCCCATTAGCATACAAAACACATCATCCAAAGCCTCCTTTAAAAACCTCATTAGGCAACATCTCAAGCAAAGTTGGCAGTGCCATGACTGCTCCCCAGGCTATTGAAAACGGATAAGGTACACATACCAAACCTGGAGTACTTGATAACAGTTTTCACTCTTACTCACAAACACTGGCTAATCTACAGTGTATGTACTGTACCTGTGTACTATGTATGTATTCTACCTCTGTTCCAAATTTCATCTGTACACCACAGATCTAATTACCTTTATTTTTAAATTAATATTTTCTTGTTTGTTCTCTCCACTGTAACTGTTATGTGCTGCATACCACTGTAAAAACATGTCTATTGTAATTTGTGTGTATACTGATCATGTCTAAATATCTAAATGTATCTGTAATTTTTCAATGTGAAGCTTTTCTCCCTGGGCCTCTGCTGAAAAAAGCCCTTTTCGACTCAGTCAGACACCCCTGCTGCTAAATAAAATTTGTGGAGGGCTGTACCCACCACATCTTACCACTCATATCCTACTAATATATACAACCCCCAAGATTGCTGTACCTTGGACTAGGGTGCATTCTCTGAGATACTGCTCTTTTGAACTTAGTATATATTCGTGGTTTCATTTATTTATTTAGGACTTTGTGTGGTTCTCAGATTTTTTAAACAGAATTCATTATTTGATGTATCTTTTATTTTTTTGCTTTTTTTTGTAATTTCATTGCTGAACTAGTGATTTGGGGAGTTGCAATGAGCAAAATAAAAACACAACTGAGCTTTCAAAAAAGACACAGTTCAAATACACATCACAAACAGCTTAACAAAACCCCACAAGTACATTACAAACAGATACTTTACACTGGCAAAATTAAGAAACAGTTCCTCAGTTATTTGCATGTATCCCTTGACTAGGCATGCAACAACATATTACAAAATGCCATCAATAACTTGGAAAAGTCATCTGCTTTTTCTAAGTCAGATAAATCCAATTATACATATATTGCAGTTCTCTGCTTAGAAAAACAGACTTCTCTTCCACACTTTCTGACTGCTTTTTCTTTATTCACTAAGACCTTGGAACTCATCCTAGAATTCCCTCTGGAATTAGAGGCAAACAAATGTTAGTTAGTGAGGGGATAAATGTAACATACACACTGGGACAACCATCCTGCATTAACTTTAATAGTTATTTCCAGCCTTAACATAGTTTTCAACAGAGAAAAAATGTGAAGCCAAAATCTTGACATTCTGCAAAAATGTGGGCATTTCAGAGGTACGTATCAAACAGGGGATGTCTAAGTGTAAGCAGGAAATAGCTCCTGTGTGACTTCTATATAATTCACTAGCCTTATATTAGTGCCGGCTGGGAAGCGATTAACATAATTTCACCGTAGGTTATGATGCAACATGCTCTGGTCCCCTTATTCATTGTATTGTAGTTTTCTATAACTGAAGTGGGAGGGGAAAACATTTTAACTGGTTTAGCATTTAAGGCTTTGCATGTGATGCAGTAGCCAATTGTGGCTAGGAGTCCAAGGTGAGCAGAGGCACATTTAGGAAGTTTAACAGAGCAGTTGCTTTAGCAACACTACCATACAAAGGAGGTTACATTTATGAGTGGTGAGGAGTCGAGCCAGTTTCCATATATCTGACTCTCATTCTTGGTGAGAGGAATAAATGGGCTGATTGGGTGCTCATCCTTGCCAAGAAATAAATAGACATGGAGCTATTGTCCTGTCCTAGAAATGAATGGGACACCAAGCTGTTATCCTGTCCTTGAAATAAATGGGCCTGGCTCCATCTCTCATTAGACAAACAAATAACTGGATTGGGCTTAAATAGGAAAGCTGTCATGAGATTATTCAGGTCTCAGAGGGGGAAAATGAATATGACCCATATATTTTAGACTTTCCAGTCTTTTGTTATTTGGTCTTACTTAATTTGAAATTATTTTTTCTTAACCTATTTAAGAGCTGTGTCCTTTATCATGCTTGTATCCATACCTCTCAGTTATGTATACAACTTGCTTTAAGCCTTCAAATACCTGCGTAAGAACTCACAGAAAGCTTCTGCTACTGACAAAATGCTAAGAAGTCTAAGGAATCCACACATTTCTAAAAATGTATTAAATGTACACTGTGTAGGCCATTCCTGAACTAGCTTTCTCTGTTACATGCAATTCATGATTTTCCTCTAGTATTGAGAAAAACTTGGTATATGACTTTACTGAGCTCACCTGTTCATCTGTAAGCAGCATATAATATTCTCTATTTTATGCAATATTACAGCCTTGTAGATCTAAGTAAATGCAATACATTTCTTGTTTTGCAACAGCATCTGTACTATAAGCCCATTTTGTTTATGATTTATTTACAAAAATAAAAAGCCAACCTACAGAGGTTTATTCTTGACAGTTACTGATACTTTCAATGGAATGTGTATTTTTGGCATAGCTTCATGATGTATTTATGCATGTTATTCTCTTATTAAATGTCCTGTGCTTGTAAATAAGTCAGCATAGTAATAAAGGATATTACTGCTAGGACTCTGTGCAATATTCAAGACATTTCTTTGACTATGTGACTGCTCCTGAATGAGCAGAGAGGCACAGTCTTTCATTCTGATCTTAATTTGCTTTGCCAATCCTAGTTTCTCAAAAATCAAACACATTAGAACAGAAGGAGAAATAGCTTTTAACCACAGCAATTTAGAACTGGATCTTATACTCATAGCTGTGATGCCTTAAAAGTACCTTAAGGCATAATATTGCATTCTGCACCTTAATATAGTTTAAATTTAACATTTAGCTTATTCTTATCAGCATTTCTTCAGCATTTCTTGCCAGCAATCAGACTTGTACTCTTGGCATATTGCTTCTGATGTATTTCAGACTTTGGCATGTCAACTCTTTTTTACTTTAACAATATCAGAAACTGTGCATTTTCGTGTTTCTGTTCAATGGTGTGCAAATTATTTTCAACACACCAACCATTCCTTTTACACATCTTTGCAACATTATTAATTTTTGTCATAGCTTGTGCAAAACTGCTTAAATGCAGGACAAATCTTCTGCTTGTACTTATATCCACACATAGCTGGCAATTTATACTAACATTTCTGTTTCTTTGTTAAAGGTTTTACTATCTACTTGTACATTTATTCATTCACTCTACATAAATCCATTGATATTGATACGGTCAAGACTGTTTTTCTTCATGTTTTGCTATTTCTTGGATTATTTCGTATATCACAAAGTATTCTGTCTCTCATGAATGAATCCTACAACTCACAAAAATCAGTTGTTGGTTTAATCTGTCAACTCAGTAATACAGCATCAATAGTTACTGAAAGATTGTGTACTGTTGTGAAGAAGAAATAGCAAATAAATTGAATTTCTTTTTAGGGTCACAATAATTCCTGAATTCTTTATAATTACAGCTACATTGGTTCATAGGTACATAGGTACTTAATAGGTTATTGATCTATGAAGATCTTTAGAAGCCTAGCCATACATTCCCATGAAGTTTTTAGCCATTATATTTTTAAGTACAAATAAGCCATAGACAAGTAGAATGTTTACATATTGCCCCTATCCATGAAGTGCAATGGTGTTAAATCAGGGCTGAATTTTTCATTACCCATCCATTCTTCTGGATTATGCTTGAATGGTATAAGAGAAGTACTTAGCTTTATGTGGAGATGAAGATGATTACAAAGAAAATTGTGATGTGTGATAAGTTGAATAAGTTGAATTTGTGAGGAGTTTGAGACACCCTTGTCTGGCAAATGATTTACGTTGCAGTTTAAATGTATGTTTCTCAGATTAAAAAATAAATATTATACCTTGACTGTTTTAAAAAACAGATTACAGATATGCACGCACACACACACACACACACACACACACACACACACACACACACACACACACACACACACACACATGCACACACTTTTCTTTCATCCTACAATGCAAGATATTTAGTGCATTACAAAAAAAAAATAACATATTCCATTAATCCATTTTTTCTGCCTTTCCCCTTGACTTAAGTGGGATCTCTTGATTGCCAAAATTTCTACTGAATAGGACTTTAGAGAGGTTGTGCAGATTTTTCCTGAGTGGAGTATATATATTTAGGTACTGTATGCAGTAGTTTCTAAGTAAAGTTTTGATAGTCTTTTTTTCCTTGCAATATAGTGTCAATTCATTTTTAATCTATTGTAGTAGCCTAAGCAAACAATTAATGCCCAACAGGATGTGTGTTACTGTGAATGCATGCCCATGGGTATTCCCCTGCACTACAGGCAGAGGGCCTCTACACCCCTGGAAGGATATTTACACAGTAACACATACCCTTGAGGGCATTATTGTGCTTAGAGAATGGGCTGTCTGTAAAATTGTTGTGTTTTACTTATATATTTTTTAATGCTATATTATCTCTTTTTTTTAATTTTTGACATAAAATAGTTCCTCCACCTAATGTTTCAAACTTGCTCTAGTATATGTAAATGGTGTTGGAGGAAGCATTTTACATCCAAAATATAAGATTTTCAAAAAATGTCCAGATATTTACCTCATCATTTTGGTCCCTTACTCAAAATTTGTGGCTTGCTGGCAAATAATTGGGGTCTGAAGTCATTAAATAATGATAGACATTTGAGTTTAAGACTTTATTTCCTTCCAAAAATGCGTGTTAAAACAAATCCTTTTAATCTAACAAATTTCTAATGTTATCAACAGCAAAGTCAAAAATCTGTTCCTATTCTTGAGCCTTTGTTCCCCCTGTATTTAACGCTTTATACAGATTTCTTAAGCTAAGAGGTTAAGAGGAATGCATACCTCTTAACTGCTACTGCTACTACCGCTCGATCAATCTCATTCTCTCTCTCTCTCTCTCTCTCTCTCCCTCACACACAAACACCCTTTTGCTTTCATGCATGGAAACATGCATATACTCACACCTACAGAGAGAAACATAAAGAGACATATGTACATACACACACTCTTTCCTTTCTGTTTTTTTTTTATTTTCTTTTAGTTCTACATTTTCTAAACAGCAAAAGCACTGCTTAGTGAATATAAAATAATAGCCCGATCAATCTCACATTTATACACATATACACTCATATACTCACACGCACATACACCCCCACACACACTCCACGCACACACACACACACACACACACACACACACACACACACACACACACACACACACATACATGCGCACACACACACACACACACACACACACACACACACACACACGCACACTCACACGCTCACACACACGCACACACATGTTTCTATTTTTTTTTTAGTTTTCAGTTTCTTTTAATTTTTCCACTTGCTAAACTGCAAAAGGGCTGCTTAACAAGTGAGAAATAATGGCATCTTTTAGCTTTGTTATAGTCTGAGGTCCATGTCAGCTTAATACGCTGCCATGAAATGGTGGACTGTTTTTTCAGTGGCATTACTTGTACATTAACACCCTGCTGGAGAACATTCGTTCTTCAATCAGTATGGTGATTTACAGGTCACCCATTCTTTAATGAGTGTTATTTCAGGATTTACAAGTTTTATGTTTAATTATGCTTTCTAATTAGTTTATTTTCCATAATGTTGGGTACATTTTAATAGTAATGTTATGTTTCTGATTAGGTAATTGCAGTCAGTGTTTTCTATTGCTTTTTGTTCTTTTATTTTGATGTTTACTTCCCAATAAGAATAGTTTAATAACTAGAGATTTATTTGGGTGGTGTTACTTTGCGGGAATCTGTGTGTATGCAGTGTCTGAAGTTACTTTTTATATTAAAGTGAGTATTAAATAACTGAAGTGAATGGTAAATGTTGTCTATGATTGACTCTTTATATTTTGTTTTCTTTTTCTATTAATATAAGTTAGGATCTACATTTAAACAAGTGTTTTTTGTGAGTATATTATTTTGGGAATATGTTTCTCTTTGTTTTGTGTATCCAGTATGTGAAGTTTTACTTTATTTTTTATTAATAGTGTAACTATGGGGAGTTAAGGAGAGTTTTGGTAGAACCATGATAATCCAAGGTATAAAATGTTAATTAAACTCCAAGGATTAAAACATTGCCTGTGACATAAATAGAACATGCTGGTAAGACTGATATGTGTCTCAAAGGATCCCCACTCTTTGGAATAGGCTCATCATTCATTTGAAGCAGAGTTCATCCCTGACTCTATTCAAATGTATTCTTGACCATTGGTTTGGAAATCATAAGTTCGCCCATGGTCTAGTCCCCATGTCTCTAAAAGAAAAAGCCATACAGTGCATAAAATATTACCTAACATACCGCCCCCCCCTACAAAACCCTTAGCCACCTCCAATCTAACATACTCCTCCTAATAGACACCCACTGTACATGGGGAAACAATCGGGTTGGTTTGCCAACTGGGCTTATAAAGGCCCCGGTTATTGTTAACTTAGTATATACCTATGAACCTCTGGACCTATGAACTGATAATGATGTGTCAAGAGTGTTTATTATAAAATCATATATATCTACTCTCTATACCAAATGTGTGCTTCCATCATACCCTTTATTGGGTGACCACTGCTAGGATATCTTTTTCTCTGTCTGTCCCTTTTAATATCTGTCTATATGCATGCATGCATATATATGTGTGTGTGTGTGTGTGTGTGTGTGTGTGTGTGTGTGTGTGTGTGTGTGTGCGTGTGCATGTGTGTGTCTTTTTGTGTCTGTGTGTGTATGAATGCGCCTAAATAAAATAAAGTCAAAGGCATTTTTTTTTCCTTGTTGACTGGGTAAACTCACTAGGGTCAAGTCCCTTTTTAGTACGGTTAATCACTTGCTCAGAGTCACACAAAAAAATTGGAGATGAAGGAATTAAATCTTAGAAACCAGATGATGCTCATTTAACATTTCAGAGCCTTAATCCTCTGTGCTAAAATGCTAGCCCTTTTGAAGCACAGTAGGTGAGATGATCTGGTAAAAAGGCAGGCAAGATTTATAAATCAGAAATATTTGTAGAAATTTATCATCATCTGAAGCGTGATTAACTATTAAAATTCTTACAGTCTAGGTAATGCAGGGAAATGTTTACATTAATAATATAGACATGAAGAAATCTTTTGAAAGGGGGTTGATGAGAGAAGGCCAGCTGTGAGTTGCACAAGTACTATACACTGTAAAAACATGGGAAGAGCAAGTGATCCAGAGTGATCATTAGAGGTCAGTAGTTTAAAGGCCACTATTACTCCTGATTTTAAATTCATCAGAACTTAAAGTGCACTACTGCTCTCTCCAATTATCTTTGTTTTAGAACTTATTTCATCTCATTTCTAGTCATGATGCTAAAATTGCAAGCTGTTTTGAAAAACAAAGATTATAGCACTTTTATGATGTTTTTGATTCACTGTCTGTTCAATTTTACACTATGACAGCACCCAGAAAATTGTGCATTGGTAGGTATTGGCAAGGATTTACATATAGCAGCAAAGCTTTGTGGGTAATTTAAAACAACTTACTTCTTTAGCACAGCAACTGCTTCATTACATAATGGCTTTACTATTGCTTTCAAGGATGTTAATTTTTAATATAAGCTATTCCACTTGCAAGTCATACTTGACAACTTGCCTTTCTAAGACAAAAGTATCCAGAGTTGCTAAAAGTAACACAAAAATATATTAGCTTATACACTAATTTAGCTAGCAAGGTATTGTGGATTATAACAATAAATGACGATGTCAGTGAGGTATATTGAAGATTTACCCACAGCCGGTGTGGTTTAATCATGATGGCGAAGTTGGTTATTGTTATTATACAATGACATTATTTAAGGAAAAATACTTACTTTTCTTAAATAATCTCTTTGTTTAATGCCTCCATGATGCCCTTCCGCATTTTCTCTGGTATCCTGGGGCTTTTCTGATGCACTGCACATCCGTATGGGAATTGTGTTCCCATGCTTATACAGTACATCAGTGCTGTGCAAAGGAAGCTATGGAGAAAGGAAGATCTCCTTTGCTTTTTTTTTTTAGTGCCGCGGTGGTGCAGTGGTTAGCATTGTCACCTCCCAGCAAGAGCTTCTCCTGTTCGATTCTCGGCTGGAGCACCTTCTGTGTGGAGCCTGCATATCCTCCCATGGTAGAGTGACATTTAAAGACATGAAGGTAGTTTCGTGCATGAATGGGTGTTCCTTCTTTGAAGGTTGAGTGTCAGGCTGGCAACTCAGCACCGTAAAAATCCATTGCCAATCATTAGTGGACCAGAGTTCCACTGTGGCGACCCCTAACCAGGAAAAGCCGAAAGACATTGCTTTTTTTATCAAGAAAAAGAAACTGGGAGACTTTTAATGGTCAGGACCAATAGGACAGAGAAAATAAAAGGATAATCAGGGTATGTTTCTTTAGTTTTGCAGAATGTACCTAATTATCCTCTTAGTTTTCTATGTGCTGTCTCCCTCGTTTGTTTGATGTCTTCAGTTTTGTAAATTTTTAAAAAAAAAAGAAAAGTTAAACTTTTATGAGATATACTAATGGAAAAAAGTCTGGGTGACTGGAGCTTTTTCCATGAGTATATTCTCAGATTTACAATGGGCATGCCGGTTGGGCTGACCAATCAGCATGCTCCTTTTTGAATATTACTGGCCAATCATTGTATAATTAGCTTTTTATAATGCCACAGCAGGAATTTTCAATGTGAAGAAAAAACAAATAAAAAAGAATGATAAATCAATATATAAACTGCTAGTCCTCATGCTTGTCAACAAAGGTAAATCCAAAAATAATAGACTTTTTTGCATCAAAAACAGAATACAGGCATCAGCTCCATTAGTGTAGAGGGCTATATCCTTGACTTTTCTGGCATTTGGCTTAGAAGATTAAGGAACTGTTAACAAGCAATTGCCTATGATCCAGAGGTGCAAGGTTTGATTCCCTCAGCTTCTGCTGCTTAACTGTGTGACTCTGAGCAAGTCACTTAACCAGACACTGCTCCTGGGCTGTGTCTGAAAAAGGTCCATGGAGATCAGTGCTCTAACCCAGAAAACAAATGAAAATAAAAAAATAAAGAAACTATGACCCAAGTGACCCAAATTTTACTAGTGACTCAGACACCAGATGGAGTGGATATGGAGAAAGAGATGAATGCCAAGATTTATGCTTGCTCATCTCACTTAAGGGGGCATATTGGAGGTGGTGTGTGCTCATGAGTACAGTCTCCATGGCAGAATCCTGGTAGAAATACAGATCACACAGAAGTACTTGTCGACTAGGGGCAGACAGGAAGAATTGATTACATCATGTAGAGCATGGTATGCACTGCAAGGTCTCATGGCATGCCAACATCTTGATGTGAAACTGGAAAGAAAATAGCTTAATGATTGCCCTAATGATCACTCCTCTGAGTCAGCTGTTGTCTCAGTAAGAGAAATGAATGGGCTGATTGGCTGAAGGAGGGGAGGGACAGTATATGGCAGACAGATGGCGAAAACAAACAAAAAGAAGAATTGATATTTATTTATATGCATTTGTTTACCATAAAAGCCTGGCTGGGCAACAAGTAACCTCTTTTCTCTAACAACCCAGGAGTAAAGCACAAAAGTGAGAGAAATAACATGAAATACAGAGGTTTAACACATCTAAACATAAACATAATATTTCACGTCAAGTGATTATGTACAATAATACATCTTGCCAAGCCTACACATAAAAGTAATATTTAAGTTCACAAGTTTGTATAAGAAGAAATGCTTTCCAAACAGTGCATGATGCAGCATATTTCAGCAAGGTACTTTTGTACAAGTAATTGTTTTACCTTATAATCAAATAGTTAATTTAAATCAAAGGTCAGATAGCATGTAGAAAAAAAGTATAATGCTGAAAAGGTAGTATCAAAATAAAGAGCTAAGGACCTGAATATCTTTAAATTGAGAAACAGAGAAAATGAAGATATGAAAACTAGAATGATATTTAGTATGTATACTAGTAGTATGAGATAAGGGTAACAGGTGGGTTAGGGAAAGAAAAATGGGGGGGGGGGTTGGTAAAAGTATGCAGCAAAAAAAGGAATGATAAGGAGTTGCTGATAAGAAGAGAAATATATGGAAGAAGAAGAAAACGTGGAGCGATGGAAGAAGCAGAAGAGAAGAATCAGTACTTTTTCTTAGACTAAGTCTGTGGATACTCTTCATATACATCACTGCTGCAGTAGCCTTAGCTATAGGAGTTATATCCTGCCAAGGATATAATGGCCGGCCAGCTTCCAAAGCTTCAGATCACCTTCCAGTCACCCAAATTGTCCGGCAGATCAAGATGAGTTGACTAAAAGACAAATTTGGGGCAAAGCCCTTTAGATCTTTACTGCTGCTGAAGAGTGTACTCGTCTAAGGCATTAAACCATTTTCTTAAACTTGTTGTAGTTTTATAGCTTTCCTCTTCAGGAAAGTTATTTTAAAGCATTTTTGGCTTGACTATGCAAAAGATTGCTGATTCCATGGTCAGTAGTTCTTCCAGCCACAAAAAAGAAAAACGTAAGGAAACAGCCTTTGACTCTACAGGAAGCTAGCAATTTGTCTCAGCTGCAGGTGGATGACTCTGCTGTGGTCATTTGTTGTACCTCAGACCACTCATTTCTTACCCCAGATCCCTCTGGTATAACATCTACAGCCATTCTGGACCAGGGGTTAGCCATGTCCTCTGTGGCTGTAGGAGTCCCTCAGTGGGTAAGGGAGAGACACTCTTGACAGTCCTGGGAGAGGAAACAGGGCAGTTTTCCATTTTGTGTTAGAATGTTTTGCACATCTCTAGGGAAACAGCTGCTATCATTAGTAACAACACTGGCCTCATTTTTTTTTCCTGTCAAAAAGAAACAGAAAACCAGGTCTGCATCTACCCCTCCTCAAATTTCTTTGGATAAGAGTAACTTACTGGGACTGTCTCATGGTTTAATTTAGGATATTGGTCCTTCTTGTCAAGTAGTTTCTGGCAAAAGAAAGAGGGATTCCTCTTTTCTTAAAGAGATTCAAGATTCTGAATCTGAACAGGAAGATACAGGGACAGATTTAGGGTTTTGTCCTCAGATTTCTGATTCAGACTCAAGAGGACACCTCAATTTCTGTTTCTCCTTGTGGGGGTTTCTCTTTCTGTAAGAGTATTGCTAGAATGTCTTAGTGTTTTCAGTGGGAGAACACTGAGGTTTCTCAGTCCCTCAGAAAATACTATGAGTTGTTAGAGAAGTATTTTCTAGAATCTACACCCATTCCTCCTGTCCTATCAGCTTTAGGGGATATGTGCTTACCACCTGCAATTTTCCTGATAGTCAATCCGCTGTCCCTAAAAAGGCAGACGGAATGTGTAACGTTCCTCAGTGTTTTATTTTTTTATACACTATTCCCAAACCTGACCCAGCTGCTATAGCCATAATTGACTCTACTGCTGCTAATAGTTAAAGCCAATCCTACTCTTTCTAATAAGTATGGGAACACAGCACTAAGGATGAGGAAGTCATCCCACCTGGGTATAACATCCTCAGAGCCGACAGAACCACTAGAAAAGGTGGTGGAATAGCAGTCATGTTCAAGAACTCCTTGAATATCATTAGGAATCCACTCCAACCTCCAAAAGTCCATAACCAGGAATTACTTGCTCTAAAGCTATCCCTAAACAACCAAAAAAGTATTAATCTCTTAGTCATCTATTTCCCTCCAGGCAACAATACTGAATACCTAGAACAAACTCTTAGTTGGCTTTCCACCTTCTATCCCCAGGAAACGATTATTTTAGGAGATGTTAACATCGACTGGTCTCTCCACTTCTCCCAACTAAATCCACTCCCCATTAACTTACACGGATTTTCCCAACTTATTCTTTCCCCCACTAGAATTGGACATGCCCAACAAAAGGAGAGCATCATAGATTGGATCCTTACTAACAAGGATCCTTCCAACTATACCTCAGGGACCCTCCCTAACGACCTTAGCGACCACCTTATCACTTTTATTATTAAACACAAATGCTCAACTACAAACCCCCCCCTCACCAGATTAGTCAGAAACAGCAAGAATTTTGTCCCAGATCAATTTCTTGCAGACCTCTATGCATGTAACTGGTCCATCCTAAAAACTCTACCCTTAGATCAGAGCGTGTCATACTTTAATGACACCTTCCTCAAAATACTTGACTCTCACGCTCCCAAGCGACTCATTAGAACTAAGGAACGTATTGCACCTTGGCTATCTAAAGATACTAAAACTAAAATTAAACTCAGAGATCAGGCCTGGAACAAATGGAGAACCACAAAAACCCCTCTAGATCGCATCAAGTTTCTTCAGCTTAGAAACTCAACCAAAGCTGCCGTTATGTCTGACAAAAAACAATATTTCTGTCACCTACAAGACAAATATCAAAATAATCCCAAAAAATTCTGGGCAGGTTTCAATCACCTCCTCCATCCAGGCAAATCCACTACCCCCACACCCGAAACACTCATGGATAAAAATCCAAGTGAAATAGCTAACTCTTTTAATTCCTTTTTTACTGAGACCATCCAGTCCCTCGCTAGTCAGCTCACTTCATCCCCTGTGGCTCCAACCCCAACCAACTACCCCACTCAAACTGCCTTCAATTTAAAACCCACCTCCACCTACTACATTCGTACCCTCCTGAAAAAACTTAAACCAACCACCCTAGCGGCTGACTTACTCCCAGCCAAATACTTACAAATAGCTTCTGATGCCATAGCCTACCCTGTATCAATCTTAATTAACCGGTCAATCGCCGAAGCCTCTATTCCCTCAATCTGGAAAATCTCGTATATCATTCCTCTCCACAAAGGAGGGTCCTCCACTGCCACAACAAACTATAGACCCATAGCCATACTCTCCCCCCTATCTAAAATTTTGGAACGCTGCATTCACAAGCAACTCATTACCCACCTCACACAAAACAACCTCCTGTCCAACACCCAACACGGCTTCCGCCCCCATCATAGCACAACCACGGCTCTCCTCTCCTTTGTTGATTCAATTAACCTCAACCGGAATAACAAACTAATCTCCTCTGCGCTTTTTCTAGACCTATCGAAAGCCTTCGATATGGTCAACCACAATCAGCTGCTCCATACATTGGAAACTTTTAATCTTAGCAAAACTACCATAAATTGGTTTAACGCATACCTCACTGGCAGAAAACAGGCGGTACAGTGGCAAAACAGGATTTCAGACCTACTCCCCACGAATATCGGTGTTCCCCAAGGATCTATTCTCGGTCCCCTTCTTTTCTCCCTCTTTATTAATGGTCTACACTCTATCCTCCCTAGAGCCACCTGCATTCAATATGCGGATGACTCCACTCTTATCTGCTCAGACGACTCTCTCACCAAACTCCAAGTCACAACCCAAAACTGCTTTTCTATTGTCGAAAAATGGTTCTCAGATCTAAAACTCCTACTTAATCCAACCAAAACCAAATTGCTTCTATTCTACCCCTCCCCAGCGACTTCTTATGGCACGGAACCTCCCCATACCCCCACCTCAACCTTCGCTGTGTCCTCTAATAATGGTACCAAAATTTATCCTGTCACCCACACTAAACTACTTGGAGTGACAATTGACCACAAACTGAGATTTGACATCCATGTAAACCAGGCCATTAAATCACTTAACAAGAAACTTGGGTCCATGTATAAAATAAAGAAATTCTTAACCCCCCACACCAAACTAACCATTGCCCGTACCCACCTCCTACCCACACTCCTCTATGCCTCCCCAATATTCTCCTTCCTTCACAAGAAAGAGCTTAATAAACTATCCACTACCTATAACCACATAGCCAGATTCATTACCGGACTGCCCTACCGCACCCATCACTGCCTAAATCTAAAAACACTGGGATGGCTAGAATTGCCCAACATCCTCAAACTCAACCAACTTACAGAGGCATTCAAAATTATAAAACATCCTGAAAAAACTCCCTCACTGAACAATATACTTACCCCCTACTCCAATCTAACATCCCTAAGGTCATCCAAAAGTATTCAAGTATTAACCATTAAATCTACTAACTCAGGTGGTGAAGCACTGTACACCAATTCCATTGGCAAAACCTGGAATGCTCTCCCAAACAACCTTAGACTTATACCCACTCTCCACCAATTCAAAATTCAACTCCGAACTCTATTAAAATCTCAATGGCTATGTCCATGCACTAATCCAGACTAATAGCTCAGGCTCCAAGCTCAACCTGGCCTTCCTAGGCCTCCACCCAGCCCTTAACTTAAGGGTCCACTATGAAGCCCTAATTATCCATCTTTACTAACTAATATCACTAATTGAAATTTTTTTATACTATTACCTACTGTTATATTTTTGTATTTTAATGTTACCTGTCTCAATTTCCTAACTTATGTCACTATATTTGTTTATGTACCTCTGTTCTTTGGAGCTTTTCTCCCCGGGTCTCCACTGAAAATGGACATGTATCCAGTTGGACCAACCCGGTCAACAAATGTAAAATAAATAAATAAATAAATAAACATTATAGATAAGTATGGGAAAAACAGTGTGTACTTCTGCAACTTTAATTTTCAGAATTTTAGTTGTCAGACTCAGATGTTAAAGTCTGTTCTGACAAATTGTGAAAGCATGAGGAATGTTTTGTCTACAGTTTCTTCTTGTGAAGAAAAATCTGCTTTAAATAACTTAGCTTCTCTTATTGTATAGGTCGCTAATCATTGCTTGCAGTGTGTGTAAGACTCTGTTGATATTTCTTCCAGGACTATGGCCATTAGTACTGTTTTAACGAGGTTTTCTTAGCTGCATTCTCAGAACTGCCCAGATGATGTAAAAAATGAGACTTTAAATTCTCTCTTGGATAGAGCTTTACTGTTTGGTCCCTGTGCTGCAGAGGTGATCAAAATGTGTGATCAAAGGGGGAAGCTGATCCAGGAAATCTCTAAGATTTTTCAGCCCTGCTTTTCCAAATTGTCCAAGGGATTTTCTTTCTCCTCATCCAGTTCCAGCAAAAAAACAGAATAAACCAAATTTAGGTAAGCAAATATTTAAGAAGAAGTAGCAAGGGGGTTTCAGAAAGAAGTCTCAGACCTCCCAAAACCAAGGAAAGTCCAACAAGTCTGAATGTCTGTTCAAGAGACCTTGTGACCTCCTCCCACCCTGGCTCCTTTTCTCTTCCAGAAAGTATGAATCTCTATTTTTCTTTTGGAATCCCAGCCTGTGTCATCATCAGAGTGTTTCAGACAAATGAGTTTTGAAAATCATTTTTCAGGATGACATATAGCAGTGGAAGGATATTCCTCCTTTCCAGGGGGTCATTCTTCATCTTGCAGCTCAAACTTTTTATTTCCACCTGTTTTTCATCACATGCAGTCCCAAAAGATCATAGAACCGGTTCCTTCTTCTCATGTGGAGAAGGTATTTTATTTCAAGAGTGTTCCTAGTAGCAAAGAAAGAAAATGTTTGGAGAGCAGTTTTGGATCTTTCTTTGCTAAACCTGTTTGTAATAGAGCCCCAATTCAATATGTCATCATTTTACAAGCTGTTCCTTCTTCTTCCTCTTTCAACTTTACTGGTAACACTAGATTTAAAAGATGCTTATCATCACATCCTTGTTCATCCAGACTTCAGATGTTTCTTAAGGTTTTGTGTGTCTGGAGGAAATTATCCGTTCTCTGTCTTACCACGTGGATAATTCACTGCACCAAGAGTGTTCACAAGGTGTCTGGCTCCACTTATACCTCATTGCAGGCTACAGGGTATCTACTTTTTTCCATATTTAGATCACTTTTGTTATCTTTGTACAGTCTTTTTCAAAATGTCAGGAATCTATCTCTCTCTTGGAAGAGAGATCTCTTGCACAGGCTGGGATTCCAAGATAACATTCAAAAGGGTTTCTTGACTTTCTCACACAAGATTGTGCTCCTGGGATGTCAACTAGATTCCTCAGTTCAGAGTTTTTCTTCCACAGGAAAACATAGATCTTTATTTAGAAGTATTTTTAAGGTTTTTCACTCAGACTTCAGTTACTGCAAAGGAATACCACAGGATTTTGGGTCTCATGGGATCTATGATTCTCATGAAATTGATGGCAAGACTCCACATGAGAACAATACAGTGGTATCTGAAATCTCTTTCATCCCATCGTCAACACCTTTTATATTTTCAGATCCCAGTACTTGTTTTTTTTACGAAGCGAAATCTTTAGGTGGAGACAACAGCTATCCTTAAATCCAGATCTCCTCTTCTCCCTCCCTGCTGCAAAGCAGCCAGTCATCACAGATGCTTTGGACTTTGCTTAGGGAACAGTTTCAGGATAAAAGTGCAAAGGGTCTGGGACTCTAAGGAAAGATGGAAGCACATAAAAATAAAGGAGTTGCTTGCCCTGATCAAGGCACTCAACATTCTGAACCATCTTTGGTCCATGGGATCTCTACAAGTGGTTACGGACAATACCACAGTCATGTGGTACATGAATGAGCAAGGAGGAACCAGGTCATACCTCCTTTGCAGACTAATCATGTTAGTTTGGGATATAGCTTCACAACACAGTCTCACTCTGCATGCATCCTACATTACGTGAAAGCAAAATTGTGTGGCAGACAAGCTGAGAAGAACCAGGGCAGACATAAACAAATGGAAATTAGATCAGTGGGTATTCCAAGATTTGATCCATCTGTGGGGAGTTCAACAAGTAGAACTACTTGCCTACTCTCTGAACAATCAGCTGGGAAATTTCTGTTTCATAACTCCATGTAAGAAGGACTGGAAGATAGATGCCTTTTCTTTTCTTTGAACAGGACTTTTCCTGTATGCCTTTCTACTCTTTCCACTAATATCCAGGGCACTTCTGTAGATTCTGAAGGAATCCCCCGAGGTTATTGTGGTGACTTCTTTCTAGCCCAGGCAATTATGGTTCTTACTTTTTTTGGAAATGGCCAGTGGCGATTACCGCAAGCTTCCTCACAGAATAGACCTACTCAGGCAAGGCCATTATTGTCTGATACACCCCAACATCAAACATCTTCAGCTGGCTGCCTGGATGACAGGGTGTTAATTCTTTTTAGGCACCTATTTTCTGAGGACTTGCAGCAGGTACTAATGGAGGCAAGAAAGGCTGCTACTAGAAAACCATATATTAGCAAATGGAAAAAGGTTCTAGTTCTTGCTAACAATATAACAAGCACCTAGTCTATGACAGTTGTTCTCTGGTTTTACAATATTTGTGTGAGTTACTATCCAATGGCCTTTCTTTTTCCTCTGTCAAGGTTCACTTATTGGACATTTCAGCATGCCTGCCCATGGATCTTCCTCTTTCAAGGAAGTCTCATGTCAAAATGTTCTTGAAAGCAGCTTTGTATAAGAGGCCTCCAAGTAAACATCTGGCCTCTCCTTGGGATCTTAATTTCATGTTAGAGAAGTTAACATTTGCTCCATTTGAATCAGTTAATCTGGCTGACTTGAGATTCTTAACAGGGAAAACAGTTTTGCTGATTGCTCAGACCTCTGCAAGAACGCTATCAAAGTTGCAAACTCTTATGATGAGTTAACCTTACCTAATTTTCCATAGGGACAGGGTTTCTTTGACAACTAAGCTTTGTTTTATGCTTCAAGTGGTATCCAAGTTTATTTTAAGCCAAACTATCCATCTCCCCGTTTTCGGTCCTGTGCCTAAAAATTATGGAGAAAGGATACTCCATACCTTGGATGCTCACAGACAACTCAGGTAGTATCTTGACAGAACTAAATCTTTCAGAGCTTTGGATCAATTATTTATTTATTTATTGTGAAGGTAAGACGAAGGGACAACCTGTGTCAGACTATTTCCAAAAGTTATCTAAGGCTGTTATCTTTTGTTATACTCAGCATGACAAATCTATTCCAAGCAGAGTCAAGACCCACTCTACCAGGGCCTTGGCTTCATCTATGGCTTTTTGGAGAGCTTTGGATTCTAGAAGTTTTCTAGAAGCTGCTATGTGATCCTCTGTGCATATATTTACAAAGCGCTACAAGGTTGATTTTCTCTCTAGGTCTAGATCAACCTTTGCCAGGACCATGCTCCATGGTCTTCTGGACTGTTCTCCCTCTGCCCCCAAATATAGTTAACTATGGTAATCTACCCATATAGCTAATGCTACTACAGCCATGATCAATATCAAGAAAATACTGCAGTTCTGCAAGTTGAACTTTTAACAGTATATGTCAAATGATTATTGCTGCTGCGGCTTCCCATCATTGGCTTTCTTTTTTGATGTGTTTTTTTATGTCAGGGTGTGGACATTTATTTTTTGTTGTTCCTAGCATTGTCCTTTCATTGCTCAGCCTCCCTCTCTCTGCTGGCAGAAAAGCTCAGATGGGGTTCATGCTCAAACTTGTCTTTTAGTGCAGCTCAAGCTCTTTGACAGTTTGGGCATGTGGAAATTGTCCTGAAGCTTTGGATGCTGGCTGGCTATTATATTCTTTGCAGGATATTACCCGTAAAGCTAAGGTTACTGTAGAAGTGATCACTTGAACATCTACTCTCATGGAAAATTCAACTTACACAACTGTGCTTTCTAATTAAAAATAGAGAGATAGGGAGGAAAATAATTCTTTTGAAAATATTAAAAGCATCAACCAGGGGTAATGGAATATTTGCAGAGCCATGTATCTTTGAGATGTAGGTTAAATTGTGTTTTAAAGCAGTGTAGCTTTTCTGGCTGATATAAATTAGAAGTAATTTCATGGAAAATTCATGACACTGTCTGAAATTCTAACTCTAATGCAACATATTTATAGAAGATTATTTTAAACTTTGTGAGATTTGATTGCAAAGATGAAGAATTTATCATTGGAGCAAAGTTGTCTGTTTGAACAGTACCACTGCAGAGCATTATTTAGTGAAGGGCATTTATTCATTTTATATGCTTCAGTGACTCTGGTTGGTCTCGCATCCAGTGTAGGGTTTTATTGCTGTTCCCTTTTGATTGGACACATTACCTGGATAGAGAATGCCATGGGCTACTAGTAATTGAGAGACGGTTAGGTAATGGGGCAGTTCTAGCCAGTTAAGTAATTTGAACAGTAGTGGGATTTGTTTGATGCAATGGAGGCAGATTTTACAATTCTTTTGTAATGATGTTCGTGCTTGGATAGATGTGTGGTTTATAAGCTTGTGAATGTAAGAGCTGCAGAAAGGAGGCTTGTGAGTAAGCAGGCCAAGGCCGAGTTTTTTCTTGCACAGTCTGTGAAAGATGTTCAGCAGGCCTAGTTATTAGTGTGTGTGTGTGTGTGTGTGTGTGTGTGTGTGTGTGTGTGTGTGTGTGTATATATATATATATATATATATATATATATATATATATATATATATATATATATATATATATATATATATATATATATATATATATACATATATATATATGTGTGTGTGTGTGTGTGTGTATGTATATATATATATATATATATATATATATATATATATATATATATATATATATATATATATATATATATATATATGTGTGTGTGTGTGTGTGTGCATGTGCGTATGTGTGGCTTGAAAATGGATGCCAAATTTGAGATTTTCACTATGGTTCTAGTAATTGTATGGGTGAGATAAGCTCAATCCTAGAATTGTTGCATGATGTGTTGGTGAAAACTGTTTTGCTTTCAGAGTGTGACTTAGATGTGAATAGGATGAGTCTTTTTGGGGGGCATATAAGAGTTGAAAGTTATTGAGACCGGATTCTTCTGAAGGGAAATACATCTGAACCTGGAGTTGTAGTTCATATGTTAACTGAGTCAGAGCAGCTCAGGGTGGAATCTGCAGCATATTGGACTAATGAAGTGTGAGTGGTAGCTGCTGAGAGCTCATTTATGAATATGTCAAACATAAACTGTCCAAGCATGAAGGCTTCGGGGCACACTCATACTAAAGGTTGTATGCAATTTTACTGATTGATGTTGAGGGGATAGGTAGCTATGAAATCAGGTGATAGTAAAAGTTGAGATATCCATTTCTGAGAGCTTATGTAGCAGTGCATGATGGGAGATTGTATCAAAAGCTTTAGAAAAAAGCTAGGAGTAGAGCGGAGACAAGATTACCCAATTCTAAAATGGTTAACTGCATTAAGGAATGTAAGTAGGGCAGTGTTTGCACGGTGGCTAGGATGGAAGCCATACTGTGAGTGAGGAGTAGGTTATGACCTAAGAGATGTTGGAGAAGTATATAAATATTTTTCCAGAGTTTTGGAAAGGGGAGAAAGAATAGCTACGGTATATATTTAGTCAGTTCAGTGGAGTGTCCTCCTTTGTGCTGGATGGAGGATGATTTTCAGATGTCTGGAACATAGGATTCCTATACTGACCTTTTTATCATGATTGAGACTGAATATGTTAGAGCAGTGCCACCAATTTCTAGACATTCTGCAGAAGGGTTATCTACTACTATAATAGCTAGTTTTAGCTTAAGGAGGTGTTTTTTATTGTAGTAACTGGAACTTGTTTAAGAGAAAAAGAACTGCTCTGATTTTGATATAGAGGAAGAGGCAGATGTGGGTTGGCTGTTGTATCTTTAATTAAAGATATGGCTATTTGGATGAACTGTTTACTTAAGTTAGAGGAGATATTTTCATTTCATTGTATTATTCATGGGTTGTCCTGGGATACTTTGTGTGATTGTAGATTATTTTTCATTTTTCAAAAGTATTTTTTTTTTGGGGGGGGGTTGTTGCTGTAAATCTTGTATGTTGAGGTAACTGGTTTTCTTGTCAAACTGCATGAGATTTTACAATATTTCATAACTATCTACATTCCTGGTAGATTTGTCAGCTTTTACTAGAGATTCATGCCTTCCAGATTTTTTTGGATAAGACAGGGGGCTGGATTAGCTTTCTCACATGTCCTTCTTAGTGAATGTGCATTGAATATCCTTAGAAGAATGACATTAAAGTCTTAGATGGCTATTTCGACTGGCTGATGCTTAAATAAGTTATTTTCAGTTAATGAGTTATAAGGTGGAAAATAATGTTTGGACATGTCTGGTGAGGAGGAATGTAGACATATTGTATACAGTGAGGATATCATTCACATTTTTAATTATTTGCCAATTACTTTTGTTTGGAAAGTGCAGCACTACACTTTAAGTTAGTGATAATAAATGCCCATTACAAAGTAAAGATAAAACAATCAGCACTATACTTTTATCAGAAAATATACATGCTACATATTACTTTAAATAGGAAAATCCTGTTCATTTTAACTGCTAACATAAACACAGTTGTGTATCCACTGTCATTGCCATTGGATTCACAGGATGGTGTTCTTAGTATTTGCACAACTAGAGAAAATACTTGTTTTCTACACTGACAGTATGAGACCATTTGTGAAAAATATTTTTTCTTATTTTCTCCTCCTTTCAAAGACATTTCATGTTTTGGTATATTTATATCTTTTGAATTAATTCAGTCATATTTTTGCTTATCCTGTATCACGGGCATCTCTGTGAGAATGTAATATGCTACGGTCTTCATTGTTTTTACACCCATTTAGGCCATGACTAGGGTGTTTTTCACTTTGTCTGTAGTATGCAGATTCCTTCTAGTATCTATCCATTTCAGTACTTACTTTTCTTCAGTTTAGTTACCCCTTTTGTTTCTAAATATGTGTTGCTGCTTTACTTCATACCTAACATGCAATATTTGGGAGATTTCCTTCTCCTTGGTATAGTCGTGTTTTCCAGAAGTTTATATAAATAAAGTGAATATGATTATAACTAAAAAAAATATTTTATAACTGTATTTGAAATAAAATAATAGTAATATTTCTGAGTTAATTAAATGTACTTACTCTTTATAAAATAGACGTTAAATTATGTGCCATTTTTGTTATTTAGAAATAAAGTTTTAGGTACTGTGATTAAATTATCATTGATTATACATAATTTAAGAAGTTGAAGCATTGTACACTGGTAACCTATTTTTATAAATGGCAAGTAATCTATGTTTATATGAGAGCTTGTGGTTATACTGAGACTTGCGGCCAGTAGTATTTCAGCAGGAATTTACTTTGTCTGTCAACTGACAGGAAACACGAAAAGAGGAAGAGAAGCAAAACCCCTTTTAAAACTACAGAAAAAGGTTCTTACAGTGATGTTTTTGTGTCTTTTTAATAAGGAAGGGTCGGATCATCTGATCTTTTTAATAATCCTCATTTTTGGGAAAAGTTCTACATTTTGTGTTTGGTTGATAATGTACTCATAATGTAAGGTAAAATAAATATTATGGCAGAATAATCTAGCAAGACATATAAATAATATGGATTTAGAAGACTTTAAACAATCTCACAGAGTTACTGATACTTTATTAATAATAATCATGAATTGTTTCTTCAGGCATGATACAGTTCAGTTTCAAGGGCTTCTGTGCTGCTGGCCCTGAAGCAGACTCAAGTTGCAGTGAATGGAAAGGTAAGCAACATATAATGCTCTTGCCCCATATTCTGTGTAGAAGGAGTTACAGTGCCATGTTCCAAGTTCCTAATTTGTGACATTCACTGCTAATTATCAAAGAAACCTGAGCAGAGTGTCATTGCGGGAGATTACGATACCTAAGTCAATAGAACATGGGTATAATGCCACACCGTCTCACATAGATATTATATAACATATAAGCAGATTCAGAATCCAACACTTAGAATATAACTTTTTGGGCCATACTTTTATCCAAGTCTAGCTGGGGAATATGATGCCAGTCCCTGCTTTGAGCTGATTGGCTCTTGTAATTCTTACTGTCTCTACTTTTTCTCTGACATTGTCATGCCCAGTATAGTCTCACAAGTGAGTACCTAGTTGAATATGAAGCAGCTGAGTCCAAAACTGGGTTTTATAAAATTTAGATCCATTGCCAATATCACAAAGAATGCCTGACAAATCTCAGTGCCTCCCAAGCTGTTTCAGCAACTGTTTAGCTCCCCTGGGTAAAAAGTAAACTAAGCATCCTGGAGCTAAATGTTTATCCAGACGTAGTTATGGACTATGGCTCAGGCAATGGTCTTGTTTTTTGCAAATCACCTAATATGTTTCGTTATGATGGCCTGCTTTTGCAGAATGGATTCTGTGGATAACAAGTGACCTTAATTCCTTAACACAGATATATTAAAAGACTCCATAATCTGTGTTTGGAGGCAGCTTTCTCAGATATATAATGACTCATCAAGAGAGAAAAGTGATTGGGATTGGTAGAAATATAGTGAGAGATGTGGCAGGTTAACCAGGCTTGTGCCAGAGATAGGGTCTGTCTTAAACAAGAGGGGACAGAGGTGGTCAGAGCAGTGTTGGAAGGATTAATCTCAGTGACTACTTTTAAAGTACATGGTAGGTGGGAAGGGGTGTCAGAGATACAGATGAAGGATATTTAATTAGGCTTCACATAGAAGGAAAAACACATAAAATAGCATAAGAAACATAAGGGTGGCTCAGAACATGAGTGTGCAGTATCAGTACACAATGCATGGATTACAGGTAGGAAGGTCAAGGAACTGCATGCACAAGTGCAGTGTGCAAGGATGGGCCTTGCTAGTATCACTGAAACACTGACTTTCACAAGAGGTGAACACGGGGATACAGGATGCTCATGAATGACTGAGAAGGCAGGAACAGTGGTGAAGCAGTCATCATCATAAATGAGGGCATCAAATGTGACATTAGAGAAGAAAGTGGAAGACTTAACGAGAAGAAACAAGGGAAAGGAAAGAGCAGAGCTCAGGATAAGTAGCTGAGGTTTGCAGCTTCTTCTTGTTGCTACAAAAACAGTCATGTTTAGAAACAAAAAACAAACAATGACTTCTTAGGCCCTTAGTGAGATCAGAGTTACATGTGTCAGCTTTTAGGGAAACAAAATCTGATAGATTAAATCATGATTTGATGTTTTGTTTTTCTGGTGCTGTGTGGGCTTATGTGCTGTAAGTTTGGCAGGTGCATGTGCATTGCACCTTGTATTTGTTTCAGGCAGTTTATATGATATGCAGTAAAAGTGAAAGTGCACCCTTTTAAGTACACGTGCACTCTCATTGTGAACTTGTAAATTTCGCACAATGGTGCCTTAAATTGGAGATCAATTGGGTTAACGCTATTGTAGAGGAATCCTTCCCTCCTTTTGGGGACTATCTAAATATTTGTTTCTGTGTCAGATCAACTCATCATCTCAAATTAAATGAAATTACATTTTACTTACAATACACTTTTCTCAATTTGAAGGTGCTGTACAGTAAAATGAACAATGTGATACATTAAAAAAACAAGAATATGGAATAAATCTGTTTCAATAACTTAACATAATTCTAAGTCAAAGACCTAACTAAATCAGTATGCTGTTTACTGATTCAGATATATATAGTATAACAGTCTCTCAAGCACACAAGGATAGAGAATATGACAAGGTTGAAGTAGTTACAAAATATGGTGCTATGCTTCTAGAATCCCATTAAACAAGTCTGTGAAAGTGTATATACAGTGGATATAAAAAGTGTACACACCCCTGTTAAAATGCCAGGTTTTTGTGATATAAAAAAATGAGACCACAATAAATAATTTCAAAACTTTTCTCACCTTTAATGTGACCTATAACCTGTACAATTCAATTGAAAAAAACAAACAAATCTGTTAGGGGAAAAAATATAAAAAATAAAAAACGTAGAATACGCTGGTTGCATAAATGTGCACACCCTTAAACTAATACTTTGTTGTGTGCACACTCTTAAACTAATACTTTGTTGAAGCACCTTTTGATTTAATTACAGGATTCAGTATTGAATACTAAATAAAATAATATAATATTGTTATTATCCACACAGGATTGAATGATTTGAGCCAAATCCCTTTTAAACAAATGAAAAAAAAGTCAGCAAATTAAGAATTGCTACTGCCATTTCAGTATGAACTTGTTATTAGCATGATTCTTCCCTTATGCAGGCTTGTTGAGTACAAGTTTAAGAAATCAGGATTCTTTAATAAATGACTTCATAGTTATTATACTGAAAATGGCATTTCAGTAGATTCCACATGGGAAGATTTGTTCGGTGAATTAACCACTTTTAGTAGGAGCAGACTGCACTTAAATTATAGATGAGGTAAATATCTAGTGCAAATATTAAACAATACTTGATGCTGTTTTACAGAATGACAGGACAAATGCTGCACACAGTTCTCAGGAAACAAGTGTTAATTGTACTGTAAAATTATATTGCACCAGTGCTTGTAGCTTAGCTAATGATTTTTAAGAATTTTCACTTTTGGCAACATAAAGTAATCATAGAAATTTAGTACTCCTCTATCATTACCTTGACCTCAGAAGGAAGAATCTCTATTGTTGTCCATCACACTATTATTGGTCAATTATGAGTCAACTCAACAAAATAATAACAATGATGTTACTACTCTCCTCACCATACCATGCTTTAGAACAGCCAGTAGGCATACAGAAAACACACTGGTTTTCTTACCAAAGTGCTACTAGAACAAACTACACTAGTTATTAAACTAAGAGACTTTAACCAGATATGAAATGGGACATGTTTACTATTTTTTACTGTGCTTATGAGTTTATAAATATGCTCCCTTTAAACAATGCTCAGCACCTAATACACTTTCATTCAATAGGCAAGATTGCACTGTATTTAATTTTGCATAATATCAAGGTAATGTAGAGACCTTTATACCTCTAGGTAACTTCAGTCATTTGGCAATTAATTGTAACATTCTAAAAGTCACTATACATGACTGTGTATAAATATAAAAAGCATGACTTAATAAAAGTTTTGAATGCTTTTGATAAAAAATGTGCTGAACAAGGGGGGATCCACCTTGGATCCTGAGAACTACCGTCCCATCAGTCCGACGAGCCTGATCTGCAAGGCCATGGAACGTATTATCATGGAACTTATAAACAAATTCATTGGCAACCTTCAAACACTGGACCCCACCCAGTTTGGGTTTGTGAAGGGCTGATCATGTCTCCTGAACCTGACTGATTTCTTCAAATCAGTCTCCAGAGCCGTGGATGAGGGTAAGGCAGTCACACAGCCTATCTGGACCTTGCCAAAGCCTTTGACACCATCCCCCACTCTGGAATCATAGACAAACTTACTAGGCTGGGCATAAATCCCTACGTCACTCGATGGGTTGCCAACTGGCTTACTGACAAAACCCACACTGTAAAAGTAGCCGACTCCAAATCCAGCTCCAGGCAAGTGACAAGTGGAGTACCTCAGGGTTCAGTCCTGGGACCGTTCTTGTTTGGCATCTACTTCTCTGAAGTACAGGCCAACACTAAGGGACTCTGGCTAACAAAGTTCACAGATGACTGCAAACGGGGAACCATTATTGAATCCCCAAATGATGTGGATATTCTACAAAAGGGCCTTACAGAAACAGATGGTTGGTGCCAGAGCCATGGGCTCAAGCTCAGTGCCAAGAAGTGTATAGTTATCCCCTTTGGGAAAAACCATGTACCCATGAACTACCACATAGGTGGCAGTACATTAAACACTGAAAGTGTGATAAGAGACTTAGGAACACAGGTGGACAGTGGTCACACCTTCGATAACCACATCGCTAGAACTATCAGGAAATCCTTCTATGAGGCACACCTCATCACTAAGGGCTTTTCATCCAGAAAAAAGGAGGTCATTGTCCCACTGTACTCATCCCTCATTAGACCCATCATAGAGTACAACGCCCCATTTGGTATGTACCTCACAAGACATTTGCAGCAACTGGAAAGGCTGCAGAAACACCTCACTAAAAGAATCACAGGCCTAAAGCAGATGCCCTATGCTGACTGACTAAAAAAACTCCAGCTATACTCTGTCACATATTGTCTACTCAGAAGACTGAGACTGAAGAATGTTCCAATTGTTATTAACAATGTCCCTGATAAATTAATGTTTCTACCATAGGTACTACACCTGCCAAAACCATTGACCTTGAAAAAAGAAAACATTTTTCGTGAGGGCATGTTCAGCCAAACATATAAGCAGGGTATTGAATCCTAGAGGATACAAATCCTCTTTTTCCAACCAATAATTCAATGCCTCCAGACCTGCCCAATGCGGTATATTAGTGTATAAAGCGGAGATATCCAATGTACATAGCCGCCATTCAAGCTCTAAATGTGAGCTAGATATTATTTTCAGGAACTCTGTAGTGTCCTAAATTCTAGATCAAATAAGTTTTAATAATGGCTGTAACTCTTGAACTATCAGGACAAGTCACAAACCAAGAACAATGTCATCAGCTTTGTAACCACCTATGGTAGAAACATTAATGTTATCAGGGACATTATTAATAATAATTGGAACATTCTTCTTGCTAATGAGGATTTGTGTAAATTGCTGACCCCCACATGTTCTTTGTCTTATCATAGGGGTGCACTTTAGGGTCTTACTTCAATCATTAAAAACAGGGGGGGCTCTACTGGACATTTTGAACACCAACTCACTTTGGTTGGAGATAAATTGATTGTGTCCTTCCCCTGTGTTCACTGCTCCTTCTGCCAGTATATGCTGAAATCTAAACAATTTTCCAGTAGGAACACTAGTAAAGTTTATGACATCCAATTTTTTGCCAGTTGTGGTACCAATTGGCTGGTATATTTAGCCACATGTTCATGCTCTTCCTTTTATGTGGGACAGACATCAAGGCCACTATGTATATGCATGTCCGAACGTTTTAGCGATATTCGGAACAAGCGGATATCCAGTGCCTTATATAAACACACATTGATCCACACCACAAGCAGATTTAATTTTATGGTCATTGATAAAATCCAGGGGGATAGGTCCAAAAATTAGGGTGGCATGCCCTACTCAATAAAAAAGAAAAAACTTGGATAATCAGGCTGGGTGGATTGTTCACCCCTGGCCTTAATGATCATTTATAATATACTGTTGGGTTTCTAGCCTTATGGTGCTGTTGCTTTGAAGAAGGCAAGTTTGCCAAAACCAGTCTGATTGTGTGCTGTTTTTTGGTGTAGTCACAATAAATATACATTTGTTACTCTTTTGGTGCTGGCCGCCTTCTTTTTTTGAATTGTCTGGTGTGTCCTCCCATCTTCCCGGTCCAGGTAACACTATTGGTGGCAGCACAGGCACTTTAGTCTGTGCATCGCTGATAGTCTAGTATATACCCTACCAATCATTGTAGTATTGTTGTGCCAGTACAACACTATAGACTGGGTATCTCCCCCCCATCCCCGTAGTAATGTTGGTGGCAATAAGGCACTTTCTACATTAATCTCTGGTGTCCGCTGGTCCCTTCACCCTGATCTCTATTTTGATGTCTGTGCCATTATGTCATTTTTAAAGTAAGCAATGATGTCTAATGGTCACCCCACTACCACCACCACATTCATGTTAAGTGGATGAACATGGCCTTTTGGCCATGTTCACTACTAGGACATGCTGGGGATGGCCATGCTGATCTACAAGGCTGAGAGCTTTCTGGAAATTCTTGGCCATGTACAGTGGATATAAAAAGTGTACACACCCCTGTTGAAATGCCAGGTTTTTGTGATATAAAAAAATGAGACCACAAAAAATAATTTCAAAACTTTTCCCACCTTTAATGTGACTAATAACCTGAACAATTCAACTGAAACCAAACATATCTGTTAGGAGAAAAAATATAAAAAATACAAAACATACACTACCCTGGTTGCATAAGTGTGTACACCCTTAAACTAATACTTTGTTGAAGCACCTTTTGATTTAATTACAGCATTCAGTCTTCTTGGGTACACACCTGACATCAATTAAAGAGACTCTGATTAACCTCAAATAAAGTTCAGCTGTCCTAGTAGAATTTTCCTGACATTTACTCAGTTGCCTGCTACAGCAAAAGTCATGGTTCACAGAGAGCTTACAAAGCATCAAAGGGGTCTCATTGTTGAAAGGTATCAGTCAGGAGAAGGGTACAAAAAAATTTACACAGCATTGGATATACCATGGAACACAGTGAAGACAGTCATCAAAAAGTGAAGAAAATGTGAGACAACAGTGATGTTGCAAAGAACTGGATGTCCCTCTAAAACTGATGAAAAGACAAGATGAAAATTGGTCAGAGATGCTGTCAAGAGACCTACAGCAACAACTGAAGGAGCTGCAGGAATTTCTGGAAAGTACTGGTTGTGTACTACATGTGACAACAATCTCCTGCATTCTCCATATGTCTGGATTATGGGGTAGGATTGCAAGATGGAAGCCTTTTCTTACACAGAAAAACATCCAAGCCTTGCTAAAATTTGAAAAACAATACATCACGTCTCCCAAAAGCATGTGGGAAAATGTGTTATGGTTTGATGACCAAGGCTGAACCTTTTGGCCCCAATTCCAAAAGGTACATTTGGCGCAAAAGCAACACTTTGCATCACCAAAAGAACACCATACCCAAGGTGAAGCATGGTGGTGGCAGTATCATGCTTTGGGGTTGCTGTTCTGCAGCTGCAACTGGGGCTTTAATTAGGGTGGGGAGAATTATGAACAGTCCCAAATACCAGTCACTTTTGGCCCAAAACCTTCAGGCATCTGTTAGAAAGCTGAAGATGAAGAAGAATTTCACATTTCAACACGACAATGACCACAAGTGTACATCCAAATCAACAAAAAAAATGGCTTCACCAGAAGAAAATTAAAGTTTTGGAATAGCCCAGCCAGAGCCCAGACCTAATCCAATAGAAAATCTATGGGCTGACCTGAGGAGGGCTGTGCACAAGTGATGCCCTCGCATTCTAACAGTCAAGATGTGCCATGCTGATAGACTCCTACAGAAGGAGACTGAATGCTATAATTAAATTGAAAGGTGCTTCAACAAAGTATTAGTTTAAGGGTGTGCACACACAACAAAGCATTAGTTTAAGGGTGTGCACACTTATGCAACCAGCGTATTGTTCATTTTTTATTTTTTTATATTTTTCCCTTAACAGATTTGTTTGTTTTTCAATTGAATTCTACAGGTTATAGGTCACATTAAAGATGGGAAAAGTTTTGAAATGATTTATTGTGGTCTCATTTTTTTATATCACAAAAACCTGGCATTTTAACAGGAGTGTGTACTCTTTTTATATCCACTGTAGATGCCATTTTGGGACAGTCATGGGTAAAGTTCACATGGCTTATTAACATATACATCTGCCCCCAGAATGCCTTATTAACATTCAGCATGGCCATGAGACCAGCCCTTTGCAGTGCTGCACATCATTAAGTTTGATGACTATGCAGCTCTGTGAAATGGTCCTTGCTGTATAGCAAAAAGTTACTGCAACATGTACATGGCTGTGTCCAGATCACAGTACATTTATGAATAAATGGAGCAGTTGAAGATCCATTAACTTCAAAGAATTATGCTTGATCCCCTAGTGTAACTGTCTGTTATGAATTTTCAACATTGTAGCTCATCTGGTCAAGATAAAACATACGAACAGTTGTGGATTCGGTTCAAGCAGCTTTATTACACATAAACACATCAGAAATTAAGCTTAGTAACTTAAAATTAATTAAACTTATTAACAGACTGACTACTACACTCATACATGTTAACACTCTGACTGCTCTCTTAAAATGGCACTGCTGCCTTACATCTGGAAATGCTTTTTAAAGTTACACACACACACACACACACACACACACACACACACACACACACACACACACACACACACACACACACACACACACACACAGACATACACACACACTCTGTTCTACTTCCTTCCACTTTGAGAAACAGAGCATGTACCAAATGACAGTATTCAGTCACATGCAGTTATACAGAAATTATCTTTTGACATGCAATTATACAGAACTAATTCTTTTTTTTTTTCAAAAAATTTTTTTATTTTCCAAATAATATAATGTTTAACAATACAATCATCAATAAACAAGTATTATAAACCTTTATATACACTATGTACAATTGACGTGAACAAAGGAGGGAAAAAATTAATAAAATATATGAAATTAGTAACAACATTTTATAATATTCAATTAATAAAGTATAACGTTACACATTAATTATTTAGGGTTCATTTTTAATGTCTCAGTAAGAGTTAACATTTTTTCCCAAGGATTGTTTGTCCATGTTTTAGATGAAATTCTCGATTCCTTCACCTTGATTTCTAATGTCACTGTCTCTTCCATCAATCTCAAGAATTCTTCCAGAGTAGGTTCTTGTGAAGACTTCCACTTTCTAGTTATACATTTCCTTGCCACAGCTAGTGTGAACCAAAGTATGTATAGATCTTTTTTATTCATTCCAGTAGTATAATTAACATTTAAGAGGACTAAAGATTTGGTTAAAATAAAGGTATCTGTGAATATAGCTTGGAGAAATATAGTAATTTCTTCACAGAAGTTTTTTATATTAATACAATCAAAAAATATATGAAACCAATCAGCTTTACAGTTTAAACAACATCTGCAACAAATGGATTTATCAAGTGAATTGAATTTGGCTAGTTTATCAGGTGTAATAAATGCCCTGTGAATATATTTCCATGTAAATATTTTCCATACTTGTAAATTAAATGTTAAGTTAACAGAAAATAAAAGATTTGTTTTACTCTCAATTGATAGATTAGTGTGGCATCCTTTTGCTATGAAATTCCAATATCTTGCATTAGGGTTAGTTTTATATGTTATCAATATTTTGTATAATTTTGAAATTAGATTTGTCCAGTTATAATTGTCGTAAATAACTTCAGATATTAGACTTACCAAATTTGGACTAGTTTTATAAGTAGAATTAATACATTTACTATTAAGATCCTTAACATATGATAATATGCTTTTTCAACCAATCTGTTGATGGAATGTCATATTTATTCTGAATTTTTTGAATGCCTAATACTACTTGATTCTCTATACAATGTTGCCAACAAGTGAAGTTTTTCCCCTCCCATCTAGTTAAGATAACTATGAATTTTATTGAAGAAATCCTTTGTAGAGCTAAAGGGTATTATCAAGTCTAGCCAAATCTTAATATCCGTGTTAGTATATATAAATCTTCTGAATAGATTGTAAATATTATTTATATAATTTAAGTTTGTTGGTTTTGTTATATTATATTGAATATTAACAGTCAATATGTGCCACATCCTATTATTTTGTTCACTTAATATACAATTTTTAATTATTTTATTTTCATTTAGAAAAATAATAGTGTGCAATGTTTTCCATGTTGAAGAATAATTCGGATCTATCCAATTAATGATAGTTCTTAATATGGAAGCTTTTATGTATGATTCTAGATCTGGAAGTTTAATTCCACCCATTTCCCAAGATTTAATATGATGTATATAAGCTATTTTATTTCTTTATGGATACCAAAGAAAGTTTAATAGAATTTTATTTATTTATTTCAAAATGTTTTTGTTAGGTACTATAGGAATAGCTTGTGCAATGTAATTAATTTTTGGAAGTGTTGTCATTTTTATTATTTGTAATCTGTCTTCAAATCTCAAGAACATTTTATTCTAGCTTACTATTAACATTTTTATTTTATTAATTATGTTGCTATAATTTGTGGCTAACGTAGATTCCAAATTATCACATAGTGTTGTTCCTAAATATTTTATTATGGGAACTTGTTTTCTTATCACACAATTTACAGTTAAGGTAAATTCTCTCTTTTTATTCAAATGTATGTAATTAGATTTTCCCTTGTTAAATCTAAGGCCGGAAATATGATAACACCTTTCCACTGTTTCATCTAGTTTTTGTACTGATTTCTCCGAGACAGATAACATGAGTAAAACATTTATTTTTTATTTTATTTTTTTATTTATTTTTATTTGCTGTTGTTTAACCAGGATAGTCCATTGGGCCCAAAGAACCCATTTTCAATGGAGTCCTGTGGAGAAAAGCTCCACATACAGATTATACAAAGATTATGTTACACAATACATAAAATACAAAGATTAATTTCAATAGATAGATTATATAGAGAAAAACATAAGTATCAAACAAAACAAGTAATAGAGGCAAAATATAAAAAGAAATAGTATTGTGTTTTTTTTTTTTTTTTTTAATTACTTGGTACACGTGAGGAGTTGAATGGTGGAAGCAAGCATGAATTTGCTAGCTGGGAATGGAAAAAGAAAGAGGAGTAGTGGTGGAAGTAGGGTAGGTTATGAAGGACATGAGCAGGAGCATTCCCATGAGGATGTTAGATGAGAGTGTCGTAATTTTTTAAAGTGTGGGAGGCTAGCAATTGTATGGATGGATGGGGGAAGGGAGTTCCATTGGCGTGCTAGTGAGATGGACAGGAGGTGTTGTCCTGGAGCGTTTATGGGTCTATAGACCTCTATGAGGTTTTGATTGTTAGATCATAGAAGTCTTTGTGTTTGATGCATTTTAAAGGTAGTTGAAAGAGAGGGACAGAGTGCTGGCTAGAAGATGAGTTTATGTGCATAGGTGAGTTGAGTGTAGGAGAGGTAGTGGGGTAGCTCTAGCCAGTTGAGTTTTTGGAGAGGATCACAGTGATGGGTAGATGATTTGCTGCTGGTTGCAAACCTGGCTATTTTATTGTAGCAAGATGATAGTTTGGATTTCAGAGAAGATTGTAGGTTTGTTAGAAGAGGGGCGCCATAGAGAAGGGAGGGAAGGAGAAATGTGGTAGAGAGGGTAATTTTGGTAGTAGAGGTGAGGAACCGATGGTGGCGGTAGAGCATACCTAGTTTTTGATGTTTTTTTTTATATTTAGGAATAGATGGGAGTTGAATTTCAGTTTGTCATCAATTTGAATCCCGAGTAGTTTGGCTTCAGATACCAGCTCGAGACATGTATTGTTCTGGCTGGTGATGGAGAATAAATTTCTGTCAAAGTTATTAGTTTTGGAGGGGGAGAATATCATAAGCTTGGTTTTAGCAGCATTGAGTGCAAGGTGGTTCTCTTTCATCCATTGTTCTGTGGTGGAGAAGGCATCTTGAGTTAGTTTTAAGAGAGTTGGGATGGATGGGGCAGCACAGATGATAGTGGAGTCATCAGCATATTGAATAATATTTGCAAGGGGGATAGAGCGGAAAAAGTCATTAATGAAAATATTGAAGAGGAGGGGGCCCAGAATAGAGCCTTGTGGGACACCTGTGGGTGTGTCAAGGAAGGATGAGGGGGCTTTTTTCCACTTGACAGCTTGTTGCTGATTGGAGAGATAGCTAGTAAACCAACAGAGGGAAGAGGGAGAAATGTTTAGGTTAGAAAGCTTAGTAAGAAGGAGGTTATGAGAGATAGTATCGAAAGCTTTAGAGAGATCGAGGAGGATGGTAGACACAATGAGGCCAGAGTCCTTAGCTTTGTTCACAGTTTTAAGGAAGGATAGGAGGGCAGTCATAGTACTATGATGGGGTCTGAATCCATGCTGTGTAGGAGTTAGTAGATTGTTATCCAGAAGATGTGGAAGGAGTTGAAGATGGATACATTTCTCCAGGAGTTTTGAAATGGGAGAAAGGATGGCGATAGGATGGAAGTTGGAAATATTAGTATTGGTTCCACCTTTGTGCAGGGGAATGATGTAGGCTTTTTTCCAGATTAGAGGAACAAAATGTTCTTGGATTGAGCGGTTACTTAGGATACTGACAGGGAGGGCAATGGCTTCAGCAGCTATACTAAGGTAGTATGAGGGAATGTTATCAGGTGCATTGGTGCATGGTTTTAGTTTCTGCAGGAGTTTGTTTATGGCGGATGTAGGAATAGGTTTGATGAGGAAAGGTGGAGTTGTGGAATGAGTGGGGGAAGGTGGGGGAGGAGAAGTATGAGATGATGTGGGAGAAGTTAGAGATGAAAGAGCTTGAGGAGGAGTGGGAGATGTTGTAGGGGAAGATACCTGAGAGGAAATGCAGGTTGGAGGAGTATTGTTGTTTGAAAAAGAGCTGGTGAGTTTGGAAATAGAGTCTATGAAGAAAGAGTTAAATTGGGTTGCAAGATCAGTATCATCAGTATTTGGGCAAGGGATTGGGTTTCCTGTCTTCCCGGGTTTTAAAAGGGTAGTTATGCCTTTCCAGAACTTCTGAGGGTTGGTTTTGAAATTGCTCTGAAGTCGGGTGAAGTAGTTACGACGGTCTGCAGAGATAAGTTTTTTAACTGAGTTATGAAGGGTTTTGTATTCGTTGAGGGAAGAAGTAGTTTTGTTCTTTTGATATTGTGTCCAGGCTTTGTCTCTAAGTCGCATGGTGGTTAGGGTGTTTATACTTAACCAGGGTGTGGATTGCCTTTTTATTCTTTTGGTTTTTAATGGGGCATGAGTATCTAGAAGGTTGAGGAAGGTGGTATTAAAGTGAGTGATAGCATTTTCAAGGGGAAGAGTCTTTAAGGGGTACCAGTTCAGTGAATTTAGTGCAGCTGAGAAAGCTTCAGAGTTGAATCTCATATGGCATCGGGTAGTGATGTAATTATGGGTGACTTGTAAGGGAGAAGGGAGACGTCTTGCGTAAATGGGGAGGTGGTCGCTGAGGGAGTCAGGTATTGTTCCATTATCTGGGTAGTAGTGGGGGTGGGAGACTAGAATCCAGTCTAGGATGTTGCCACTGGAGAAGTCTTTGCTTGGTCTAGTTATGGTATTGATGAGTTGGGAGTAGTTGTATAGGTTGATGTTAAGGGAGTGTGAGGGGGATTGAATGGAGGACCAGTTAATATTGGTATCTCCCATGATTATGGTTTCATTGTTGATGTTGGCAGAAAGCCAAGAGAGGATTTCTTCTAGTATTGGGATATTGTCTCCTGGGGGAATGTACAGTGAGGCAATGCAGATATATTTATGTTTGTTTAGCTGGAGGTGAGCCAGTATTAGTTCTGCATTTTGGAACTGGGGAATAGCTTTATCATAGGGTGTTAAGTTTAGGGAGGATGAGTAGAGTAGAGCTACTCCACCACCCTCTTTATGGGTTCTGTCTGATCTGATGATTGAGGAGTAAGGTGGCATTATCTCGGAATCTTTCATGTGTGGCTTTAGCCAGGTTTCAGAAATAGCTAAGATGTCTGGTTTGTTGTGGAATAGCCAGGCATGCAGATTTGGAATTTTGTTAGCTATGCTTTGTGCATTAAGAGATGCAAATAGGATGGATTTAGGTATTGAGGAGGGGTGGTTTGGGCATGGATTGGGGTGTATATCGCCAGATAGCAGTATGGAAGTTAGGAGTTGTGTTAAGTAGCAGAGGTATTTGGATTGTTTAGGTTGGGAGGTGTGGGTTAGTGGATTAGTATAGGATATGGGAAGGTGATTATATCTAGAGGTGTTATGAGAGGGGATTGGTTTGTAGTGAAACCATAGGATATGGTTAGTGGGGTATAGTTCATGAGAGATAGAGTTGGTATAATAGGTATGAGTTGTGTACAGGGAGAAGGTTGTGTGTAGGAGTAGGGTGTGGTTGAAGAGATAAGGTTGGGTAAGATGGTAGATGAAGGTAAGGTTTAGGAGTATTAGTAGGATTGAAAGGGATGAATATTTTATGGACATTTTTGGGTTTTAATAAGCCAGTAGGAGTTTGGTAAGGGGGTGGGGTAATGGAGATGTGGGTGTGATAGGAAAGAGGGGTAATGAAAGGAGGAGAAAGGGGTGGAGTTTGGTAGGAGTGGAGGGAGTAGGTGTGTCTATGTGGGTATAAGTGTAGATGTAGTGGGGGTGGGTGGAAATTGGGGGTAGGGTAGGGGAGCGGAGTGAGCCCGCAGGGCGAACGGAGCAGGGAAGAACAAGAGAAGAGAGATCAACAGCAAAAAAGTATCAGAAACTGCTGTTGTTAAGTAATGGTAAGAAGAGATAGAAGGTATAGCATCAGATAAGGACAGGCACTTTGTGTGGGTGAAAGAGCTGTTTGAGGTGGATAAGTTAGTGCTGTTCAGAGGGAGAAAAATGCCAGTTTGCAGTAAAGAAAACAAGAATTACAGGCTTTTAAGTAAGCTTGTAGGTTTAAAGAGGGGAGCCAGGTAACCTTGGATAGCCACCCGTAGTTGGGTAGAAGATGCTGCCACCTTGTGGTGAGAAGGGAGAAAGCAGGTAACCAGTTGAGCAAGTCACATACCACTTCACAGGGAGAGTATGTGGAACTAAGGTGTCTAGGGGAAAAGGGGTCCACTAGAGGTACACGGTAGGCTGCTGAGTCACCTCCAAGGGAGACCAGATTAAGGTAATTGGATTACTAGGTAGGTAGTACAGGCAAAAAAACAATTGGTTGAATGCTACCTACATTCAAGCAGGATCTTTTAAGGGCAGTCCTCAGGAGCTCTATAGTTCAGTGAAGTAGGCAGTTCCAAGGAGTTCACAGAGGTGATACAGGCGAAGTTCTGCAATACTGTTTTCTTTTGTTTTATTTAGTTTTGAGGTGGGGAGGGAGCTTCAGAGGTGAGCTTCCAAGTGATCAATGAGGAGGTGAAGTGCAAGCAGCTCAACCGCAGGGACCGCAGGGGTTATTGGAAAAGTTAAAAAGAACATCATTAGCTATTAGCATAATTTTTGAATTTAGTTGACCATATACATCTATGCCTGATATATTAGAATTGTGGTGTACTAATGAGGCAACTAATTCAATTCCTAAGGCAAACAGGATGGAAGACATCAGACATCCCTGCTTTGTACCTTTGGTTATTTCAATAGCCTTCGAGGTAAATGGCCCAAGTTTTACATAAGCCACATTGTTTTTATAAATATTCTTTATTATTGTAATAAAATTAGTAGGAAATTCAAACAATTCTAAAGCCTTAAAAAGAAAATCCCAGCTCAACAAATCAAAGGCTTTTTCTATATCCAAAGCTACTATTAGAGCTTCTTGGTTGTTTCTGTTTAGAAAATCTATGAGTGTTAGAATTCTTTGTATATTGTCATGTGTGTGTCTTTTATAAATGAATCCTGCTTGATCCTCATTTATTATGTGTGTCAATGATTTTTTAATTCTACTAACTAATATTGACATGAAGATTTTATAATCATTGTTAAGTAAAGATATTGGCCTATAAGATTTACACTGTAAAGGGTCTTTGTTTTCTTTTATAATGGGTTTAATTAAGGAGTATCTCCATGAAATTGGAGTTGTGTTTTGTGCTAGAATTTCATTCAAAGTTTTGTGAAAGAATGATATTATTGAAGATGGAAATATCTTATACAATTCATTAATTACTCCATCAACTCCCGGTGTTTTATTACTTTTACTTTCTCTCTCTGACATGCAATCATGCAAAATTAGACACATATAAAACAATCATGCCCAGGTTGCTGTGTATTTTACACCAGGTCTAGAAATATAACCTGATCATGCAACATAAAAATTAGAATTGGATCTAGCAATGGGGACTGTCTTCAAGGAATGTTCAACTCTGAGGACAACTGGGACATCATCAGGAACAGGAATGGATACTGAGACAAGTTCTTCAGTATGAACATTGTCAGGGTTGCTCTGAGATTTTGAGTCTGTATCATAGGTATGATGCTAAGATATTGTTTCAGACAAAAGAAGAAGATGCTTGTGGTTTCTCCTGTATTCTATACCCTCAGATTCCACTAAGTAGGATCTCGGTTTGGCACATATGCCTCTCACTTGACCAATTAAATCAAAGCATTTTGTCATTTGCATCCTCACTGTCTCTCCTTCTTTCAACAGATGAAGAAATCTGCTTCATTTTATCATAGCTGGACTTCTGAAAGGAACTCTTCTTAAAGATGTAGGCTTTGATTGCTCTGTTGTTTTCAGCATTAGGCACCAGCAAACTAGAACTAATAGGCAAAGTTGTTGTTTGCCTAGATCGTCTCTGAGCAGGTGAGCCAAGTATGTTGTTATGAGGTATATTTCTGAGATTAAGCAAATTCAAGAAGTTATCGGTATTGTCATGCTTTAACCTCTCCAGTAACTGCTTTGCACTCTGCACTGCACATTCAGCAAGGCCGTTTCGACTGTGGGTATTCTAGATTACTAGTAACATGGATAAAGTCCCAATCTTTTGCAAATTTCTGAAACAATTGACTGGTATACTGGGTACCGTTGTCAGAAATTACTTTATGTGGACTACCATGGACTGAGAAATGATGTTTCATCTTATTAATAACAGCACTGGATGTTAGGTTAGGTAGCAAATTGATTTCAAACCAGTTTGAGTAAGAGTCTGCCAACACTAAGTAATGCTGATTGTTCCACTCAAATATGTCAGTGGCTACTGTTGACCAAGGTAGTTCAGGAATCTGGCTTAGCTGAAGTGGCTGTTTTTGCAAATGCGGTTTAGTACTATTGCATACTGAACAAGAAGAAAGCACTTTATCAATGTCCTTTGATAGAGAAGGCCAAAATACTAGTCCTCTCACCCTTCTTTTGGTAGATTCAGATCCTGGGTGGTCACAATGCAAAATCTGAATGTATTCATGTTGTAAGAAAGTAGGAACAATAACTTTGTGACCTTTGAAAATGATATCATCTTCCATCAGCATCTCATCTCTGTATGGAAATCAAGGTTGAACTTCTGTTGGTACACTACATTGCTTTGATGGCCATCCTATATTGATGAAGTGGTTGAGCTTCTGAAAAATTGGATCAGTCTTTTGTATGATCTCTTGGCTCATCAAGTATTGTGGTAGAAAAATTACACTTTTTGATGACATCAAAGTCAAAATTCTCTGCATCAAGCTGTTCTGTGGTATTTTTGGACAATCTGGATAAGGTATCAGCCAGATGAAGTTTGCCTTTTGTATAGACCATTTTGAAATTATACTTTTGTAATCTGAGCATCATTCTTTATAGTCTTGCTGCAGTGGTATGCATAGGATTCTTTAAAATAGTGACTAGAGATTGATAATAAGTTTCGACCTGGCTCAGCCATAAATATAATCATGGAACTTCAAACATGGAACACAATTGCCAAAGGTTCCTTCTCAATTTGAGCATACTGCATCTCAGTTTGGGTAAGAGTTCTAGATGCATAGGCAACAGGTCTGCCATCTTGAAGAATAACTGCGCCAAAACCGAACTTTGAAGGATCACAGGAAAGAACTACTGGTTTGTGGACATCATAGTATCTCAATGTAGGCAGATTGGCAATTTGCCGTTTGAGTTTATCAAATGCTCTCTGGTGTTGTTCTAACCAGGACCAGGCAACATTTTGCATGTCAGCTCTCTTAAAGGTGATCAGGGATAACTTTGCCCAAATAGTTAACCATACCAATAAAATGCTGTATGGACTGGACATTGTCTGGAGCTGGCATCTCAAGAATGGCTGCTTGTTCAGAAGGGTCTGGTTGTAAGCCTGTATTGGTAAATAAACTTCCTACATAAGTAACTTCTGGTAATCAGAATTTACATTTCAGTGGATTAAGTTTCAAGTTCACTTCACGCGTTCTATCCAGAACTTTCCTGAGGTTTCTGTCATGCTCTGCTTCAATGTTACCTCCAACCAGTAAATCATCAACTTTTATAGCACAGGGATAGCTCGAAAAAATTGGCTCCATTGCATGCTGAAAGACTTCACTGGCAGAATTTATTCCAAAAGGGATCCTGAGGAATCTGTATCTACCAAATGATGTGCTGAATGTAGTCAGTAATGAAGATTTGTGATCAAGCATTACTTGCTAAAATGAAGTCTTTGCATGTAGGACAGAAAAAACAGTGGACCTGGCATGAGGGTGGCAACCTCCTCAACTGTACGCATAGGATGACGACATCTCTTTAATGCTTGTTCATGTCTCTTGGGTCAATGTATATTCTGATTTCATCTGAACTTTTCTTGTGAGCAGCTATCATGGAAAACCCCCTCTAAGTTGGTTCTGTGACTGGACAAATCACAGCTTGCTGCACCATTTCATCTAACTGGATTTTGACTTTGTTCTGCATAGCTATTGGAACTCTTCTCACTGGTCTGACCACTGAACTTACATCTGGGTCTACTTTCATGGAGTACATAACTTGAAGTTTGCCTAGCTTGTCATCGAAAACATCAGCATACTCTGAGAAAATAGCATCACTAAAGCTGAAACTGGGACATGTGGTTACATAATGTACTTCTTTGGTAAAAGAAAGCAGTTTCTTAAACTGTTTCTGAGACCTAATAATGACTGCACAGGTCTTCTGACTGCATCAAATTGCAAGCTGTAATTGCTCCCAGCCAAATAGCTTGAAAGCTCTACCGAGCCTTTGGTCTGAATCTCTTCACCTCCATGTGCAACAAGCTTTGCACAATTAACCAAATTAAGTTGCTCACCAGCTCTCACTCTAGCAAATGCTTTTGCTGACATCACATTACACTTTGAACCAGTGTCTACTTTGAGCTCTATGGGTTTACCATAGATCAGGACAGTACAAAATACTTCATTCTTTGCCAATAAATAAACTGCATTAACCTTTTCGCTGACCACTGATACACCATCTATGTAGAAAGTAGGGTTGCAGCTTTCTATAAGATCAACTTGCTCTTGCTTTTTTCAGTGGCCTTTCCTAATAATTGAATGAGGCTTGCTTGATTTACAAAATTTTTGAAAGTGGTTCCCTTTTTTACACTTGTGGCATTGCTGACCAAATGCTACACACTTGTCGCTTTTAAGGTCCTAGTTGTCATCACAATTATGACAGATAGCAATAAGACTTGACTTGGGTTTTGCTGACTCACACTTATACTGCATTGAGCATGTTCATATTATTGAGCTAGGCTTGGAACTTGCTAGAAAGTCATGGGTCCTCCCTGGGAACCCACAGGGGCTGCAGCTGCCATGTGCTTAGGCCTGCTTCTGCTAGCCACATGCTGCATGCTATCTATGCTTGCTCTAGAGGCTGCTGAAATTAAGCTCTTGTCACTTGTAAGCATACTTGTGTGCTTTTCTGTGAGCTCATGGATTTGACAAATCTCTGTGGCTTTGCTCCACGTTAAATCACTGTCACAAAACAAAATCTTTCTCACTACAGCACTATTAACACCACACACAAGCCTGTCCTTTATTAATTTGTCTTTTAAATCTCCAAATCTGCACGTTTTAGCCTTATTTCTCAAGTCAGTGGTATAAGCTGGCTTTTGGTCTCTTGTATAAAGTAGGTGCCTCACTAATGTAACATTTGTCTGGGGGTTGCACATTTCTCTAAATTTACATTTCAAGCACTCGTGGTCTTCCCTTGATTCAGCCGGTACAAGAATATGGCATTTTCCCCTTCTTCTGCATATACTGCCAGTGCATACACAAATGAAAGCTCACTTTCAATGGCCTCTGACCCAAATAAGTTAAGCAAAATTAATGCCCTTGTATGTGCATCTTTGTCAGAAAAAGCTGATTGTATCATAATATCATATTCCTGCTCAAATGCTCTCCAATTCTATGCAATATTGTTATCAAACACAAATGGACTGGGTCTGCAAAATGCCTCTGCCATATCAACACACAGTAGTGAAGATGATTGGAATTTTGTATGAACATACACACATAAATATATACCAGAACTTTATGCCAGAACTTGTAATTATGCCCAATAGCGCAACAGACTCTTTGAAATAACAGCACTTTGCCAAATAAGTCTCTGTAGCACAAGAAAACTTTAAAATCACTGTACACTGCAAAATCACTCCTTAGTGTAAGAAATACTTCAGAATGAGTGTACTTTCCGAATGAACTGTATACAGCAGAATGAGCTCGGAGTAAGAAACACTTTCGAAATGAATGCAGTTTGCAAATAAACTGTGCACAGCACAGGATCCTTTCAAAATGGCTGTACTTTGCGAAATAACTCTGTACAGTGTAAAAAACACTTTGAAATGGCAGCACTCTGGGAATAAATGCACACAGCATAAGAAACTCTTTCAAAATGTCTGTACTTTGACTAAAAGACTATCGGCTTTTCCTGGCTAGGGGTCGCCACAGCGGAACTCCGGTCCGCTCATGACTGGCAGTGAATTTTTACAGTGCCGAGTTGCCAGCCCGACACCCAACCTTCAACCAAGGCACGCCCATTCATGCTCGCACCTACTTGCATGTCTTTAATGTCACTCAACTGTGTGGAGGACATGCAGACTCCACACAGAAGGCACTCTAAATGAGAATCGAATGGGAGAACCTCTTGCTGTGAGGCGACAATACTAACCGCTGCTCCACCGTGGTACTTTGACTGCACTTTGCAAAATAACTGCACTTTACACACAGCAAACTCTTTGAAATAATTGCACTGTAATAAAGTGCACACTCTGCAAACACTTTGCCCACTCTGAGATACTTCAAACAACTTTAGTTATGCTTTGAATAGCTTTGGTCAATGCAAAATAGTAGTTTTTGCCAAAACATGGTCTTTTACTAAAAAACATGCAGTTGCCTTGCTCTCTAAGCTTATTTTGCCTTTTTATTGTACTCGTTATGCCGTTTGACCTCTTATCATACTCATTGTACTTTTCTTGTGTTTGTTTTACTTTAAACATGCTCATTATGCAAACTGGAGATAATTCTGAGACCCATAGAAATATATCTGATAGTTTTATCAAATATCATGGTTTTGAACATTTTGTTTAATTAATAATGTGTTTTGTGCCTTATGAATGCTCTGTTTCATTCTCTTTCCAAAATAAATTATTTGTGCAAGCTTTGGTTACCTTAAGTTTGTTTCTGTCCCTTTTTGATTATTTGAGCTCTGTTATCACCCAGCCTGCTCAATATACCTTCACTATCAACTCAACAACTCATGGTTTTAAGAAGTTGTACTCTCAATTCCGGTTCTGACACCATGTCACTCGTCTGGTCAGAGTAAAACAAATGAACAGTTTTGGGTTCATTTCAAGCAGCTTTATTACACACAAACACATCAGGAATGAGGCTTAGTAACTTAAGCTTAAATAAACTTATAAACAGACTGACTATGACACTCATACATGTTAACTGTTCTCTCAAAATGGTATTGCTGCCTGCAGGATCTTGATGTTTATATGCACGTGCCTACATCTGCAAATGCTTCTTAAAGTTACACACATATGCTCTGTTCTATAAACATGAATGCCAAGACTTACCTCGTTAGCTCCACTCTCAAGATGAATTTCTTGGCCTTCATGTCTGAAGCACATAATAACTTGGTCATGACGGAGACCTGATTATGCCCCTCTATATTGCTTTCACATAAAACAGTACATGACTGGAACAGCATGCACTGAGTTCAATGGAAACACAGTGGGGTCTAAATTTAATTTGAAGTTTCCAAAAAGCAGTTTAATAAAACTATGTTACTCCAATGCATTAATAGTCATTTTGGAAGTGCACCAGTCATGTGGCCCTAGAGACATATGAATAAATGATTCGGTGACTGAAGTCATACAGATGAGATATTGACCAGCTGCTTCACACTCCATGAGAAGGACAGTTTTATTACTCTCATTGCAAAGTGTTGACTTATCTGAATCCAGCTGTTTTGTGTTATGTTATAGTTATCCAGTGTTATGTAGCCTGACTATTAGTAAAACAATTCACATGGTCAGTAGAGACTATTTAGCTAATATCAGCAGACAGTCATACCTCCTTGAAGTTGAAGAAAACCATTCATGCCACATAATTTTGAAGAAGGTGCCTCTGGCCTGCTATAGAATTATAAACTTGTAAGCTTAAGATCATTAATTTGCCAGTGCTGTGAGTGGTGTTTCTGAAAAAAGAAAACACGTGAAAATGTTGCAACACATCTTTTTTTTCTTTCAAAAACGTTTTTATTTTGTTTTCATTATAAACATACACAAATGTATATATAGCAAGTACGATAAAACAATAACAAAACTATTTACAATATTTACATTCATCCATGATAAACAATCATTTTATCCATGAGAAGTTATCAGTATTTGTTCAAAAGGTTTTCCAGTTTTTGCCATGCTATTTTTTATGAGTAATGTTATGAGTTCTTTAACAAATCATTTGCAGTTCTTTTTTGCAAACAACTTTTGCTAAATGAATACAATCTTTAAACATAAAATCTTGTTTACTTTTCCAGTTCAAAGTAACTTTTCTGGCAATTGTAAGAATTGACCAGAGTAATTGAATCTGAGATTTAGGTATTACATTAGGTATAGGAACATTGAATAGGATTAATGAGTTAGAAATATGTCAGTTATCAGACCATAACGCCTTTACAAAATATCTGAAGTCTTTCCAGTACGGAACAACAGTTCTACATTCAATGAACATGTAAACCCAGTTGGCCTCTAGTAATTCATCACATTCACAACATTTATTTTCACTGTTTTTGAGTATAAGATTTATTTTATGTGGAGTATATAAACTCCTGTTCATAAATTTCTATGTATACAATCTCCAGTATAATGAAGAAGAGGTACCATATGTAGAATTCAATAACATTTTTTTGATTCATCAGATATTTGTTCTCTATTAATATTTATGTAGTAATTCCAAAAATCTGAGTCAAACTTTAGAGTGTCTTCTCTTAGTATCTTATAGATAGGTGAGATATTTAATTTTTGATTATCTGTCTTTTCAAGACACCTAATAAAAAGCTGAATCAAACTAGGTATAGATTCAGTCTCCAGGTTGATTGATACTCTCATTTTGTTTTCTATAAACTGCCTTAATGAGTGTATAAACAACCAACTGTCTTAACTATTATAAAAACCACATAAAAGAGAGTTTAGTGGTTTAATACTCTTATTTTCAATAAACTGATGCCAGAATATCAAGTTATTTTCCTTTAATGTTTGCATTGCATTGATGTTGAAATAATCTAGGCAATCAGGAGAGTATAATAAATAGAAATTGTTTAATATTGTAATTACAATCAATTATATTTTTAAAGTTATTAAATATTTGATTAGTGCCATAAAATGATAAACCTTCTTATTAAATAAACAAAATTCACATAAAAGCCAATGAACTCTACTTATTCCATATTTCTCCTTAAACTGATTTTCTATAGTTCTGACATCAGTTATATGAATGTCATGTATTGTTTTCCAGCCAGATATAGAGGTAGGTGTGATCCAATGTAATATTACATTAATTATAACTGATTTGGAATAAAGAGATCTAAGCTAGGGAATGCTATCCAATTACTGTTCCAAGCTCTAGTGTGCCATTTATATGCAATCCTAGGTTTTAAGGGGAACCATAAAAATGTAAGTATCGTGGAATCTAATTTTTTAAATAAGTTTTTGGGAGGGGGTGGTATCAATGATTGTATATAAACAAAATGTAGGTAAAATTATCATTTTAATTAAAGAGGGCCTATTCTCCATTGTGAAGAACATTTTATTCCATCTTTTGATTAGTTCACTAATGGTGGTTATTAAATTATTGTAGTTTAGTTTAACAGACTTTTTCCATGTACTCTTTATACTGACCCCCAAATATTCAAATCTAATACATCATTCTCCCAATTAAACAGGCTATTCTCTCTTAGGTTTTTGTTGATATTTTTGCTAATTAGTAATGTTTTGGATTTATTATGATTAAATTTAGCTTAAGGTATTTATAACATCATGCAAAGAACCATCAATATAATTCAATATTAACAACATATCATCAGCAAATAATTGTATCTTAGGACAATAGTCCTTATTAGTTTGAAAGCCTTTCATATTTTGCTTGTTTCTAATATATGTAGCAAAGGTTCCATTGAAAGAGCAAACAATAATGGTGACAAAGGACAACCTTGTCTAGTTCCCTTGAGGATTTCTAGTGGTGTGGATAGACATGATCTGATTTTCACATAACCTTGTGCCCCACTATAAATTTTCATTAATAAGTTGACAAAATCTGACAAGAACTCAAAACCAATCAGAATTCTTTGTAGCTAAGACCAACTAATAGAATCAAAAGCCTTTTCTATGTCTAGGCTGATAATAGTTAGTTGTTTTTTGCATTTGCATGCTATGTTTATTAATTATAGTAATTTAATAATGTTATCTTACACTTTTCTATGAAGAATGAACCCTGTCTGATCATTATGTATTAGATTAGGTAATATTTTTTTATCCTATTAGCTAATATTGTCATGAAAATTTTATAATCAATGTTTAGTAATGAAATTGGCCTATATGAACCACAAGATTTGAGGTCCTTGCCTTGTTTTAATATGGGGGAGATAATTGAGTATTTCCATGATGGGGGTGTTATACATTTTTGCTTAACCATAATAAAGGCACTCATCATTTTCTTTATTATATATTCAGGAAAAATCTTATATATTTCAGGAATTATTCCATCCAGTCCTGGAGCTTTATTATCTTTTACATTTTTTATTTGATCTTTCACTTCTGTTAGTATTATTTGTTTATTTAATATGTTATATTGTTGCATTGACACTTTAGTAGTTATATTTTCTTGAATAAAAGTATTTATTACATTATCTGTCTCCAAAAGTGGTGTATTATTATTTATATCTTTATAGTAGTTTTTGAACACTTCTAATATGCCCAATAAGTTAGATGTACTCTTAACCGAACCATTACTTTTATATTTAATCTCATTAATAAGATTTTGATTGTTTATTTTTTTGGATCTTACAGCTATTTTATGTAGATATTTGGGATTTACAGCATAAGATTGTAATTTAAATTTTCCAGGTTTATGGCTACCTTATGATTCAGAACATCTAAGTATTTTTGATTTAACTTAGTCATTTTGTTATGTGCTACTTTATTTGGTTTTGCATCCATTTTTATCTTGTCTATGTTTTTTGTTAGTCTAAAAATTCTTTGTCCCATTCTTTCCTTTTTTTAAGATAACAGGATTTTATTCTACCATATATATAAACTTTAAAGTTGTCCCATAATATAGTATCAGTCACTTCACCATTATCATTTGTTTCCATAAACATGTCTATTTATTTCATTATCCATTCCCTAAAGTCATTTTACTTAGTTATGTAAGCAGGAATTCTCTGTAGAAATCTTAAATCATCTATATGTGTAGTTAATGTAAAGTTTATAGCATTATAGTCCAAAAGTGAACAAGTCATTATAGATACATCACTTATTTTAGAGTAAATATTATTCGATACAAAGACCTTATCAATGTTTGTTTGTGTAACAAACCGATATGACTAGTGAGTATAGAATAAGGAATAATGTTCTCTTAGACCATGTATATATTTAAGATTCATGTGGTTTGTAAAGTCATTTAATTTCTTGGCTTGAGATGTTAGTTTTATTTTACCATTTTTAGAAGTATCATTGCCTGATAATAGGCACTTAAAAAAACCTGTTGCTATAATTTCCCCTCTTGCATTTAAAGAAATCAAGTCCAGATATTTGTCAACATATTTAGTACTCAGTCCTTGTATCCAGTATGTATTAATCAAAGTATAATCCTAATGATTTCCAAAATAACCATGCTTAGCATCCCATCTTTATTTGAAATTGTATCTATAATTCTTGGCATAGTATAAGTATTTTTCCATAGAATAAGAGTGCCCCTTCTCTTAGTCTTAAAACATGAATCAGCCAGAATGATATAGCCATTGAAAGAGTATTTTCTTATATTTTTTTAATAGATAGGTTTCCTGTAAAAAGATGATCTGGGCTTTATGCATTTTGATATATTTAAGCAAACCACCTCTTTTGACATTATTGTTCAAAGCATTAATATTTAATGATAAACATTTATAAGCCATTGACTATAATGTGTATGTTATTACTAACTAAAAGACCTTTCTTCTGTGTTGACCTGAAATCTAGTGAAAACTTACTTATCATGGATGCCTAACGTGTATTAAGCACTACTTTCAAAAACCCAAAACTATTTACAAACACATACATGAACCATAAAGTTTCTGGTTTAGTTAAAAACTTAATTAAACTATCCACCCACCACTTCTCCAATACCAAAAGACACAAATTATCCATCTCTGCTTAGAATTTAGTATAAAAACAAAAAAGAAAAGCATTATGAAAGCAACTAAAGAAATCTGAATCCATGAAATATACATTAGAATGAGAGTGTCCAATATATCTGAATCTATATGAATATGCCACATATGATAATTGCACCACTAATACGTAGATATGCCAGAAATATGCATCAGATCACAGTATGTATAGACATTAGAAGCTGGAGGTTAAGAAGATTGTCATTATTTCCAAGACTTTTCAAGAAACATCAGGTAATTTAACCATTTTGTTAGTCATCTAACATTTTTCATGTAAAGATCTGTCAAATATGCATATTTTGCAATTGCAATTATACACATATTACTCATATGTATTAATAATATCTATGTTGACTTTGTTGATCAGGAAGGGGGAGAAAGAGAGAGAGAGAGAGAGAGAGAGAGAGAGAAAGGGGCCTCACAACCCTCTGTTTAGTTACTAAAGGTTTAGTTATATAACCTAAGTCTGATGTTAATATGCATAATGAGTTTTCTAATGCAGCTCCTAGTTCACTTGATGTCATTTAGTTATTAATAGTGTCATTGAATCTGCAGAATGCATGCATCTATAAGAGAGCATAGGCATTTTCAAAAGAAGTTAAACACTTTTATCAGAACTAATTATTTACCATTTAAAGTATCGAGTGAAGGATAACAGAATTTTAAGAGAAATTAATTCTAAGTACAACCATTTAACAAGTTCAAAAGGTCAAATGATGTCATCACTGTTGTTTCCTCAAGCTGCAGCTTCATAAACTTGTTAAAAAGTATCTAAATAAGCTCATGCACAACAGAAGTATCTATAGTGAAGAAAAAAAGCATTTTTGGTGGGAAATTCAGATCTTGAAGCTTTTAGAGTTTACAGAAAGCAAAAAAAAAAAAAAACACTCATGTCATGAATCTCCACAATGAGAACACAGATCACCAGTTTCCTCACAAAACATCAACATATGAAAAAATAAAAAATAACCCTTTCATATAAAAACAGCTATTTAGAAGTAACAACAGCTGTCTCAAGTCAGAAATCATATTATAACATTTCAACATTTCAATAATTTACCCACCAGTTAACCAGGCCAGAGAGAGAGAAAAAAGGAACCTAGTGTGTGTGTGTGTGTGTGTGTGTGTGTGTGTGTGTGTGTGTGTGTGTGTGTATATATATATATATATATAAGCCGTTTATAATCTTGAAATACTGAAATGTCGAATTTCAGTATCTCGAGACTATAAACCCAAATGTTTAAAATAGCGAAAATTCATAACCGTGAATTTGAATATCTCGAATTCATGGTTATGGCCTTACGCTACGTGATGTCTGGGATTGTGTGTTTATGGTGCGCAGTGTCATGTGTGGATCTAGGTATTTTGTCAGGTAAGTGAGTGAGTGTTTTGTAAGGGATTTGAGTGGGGGTTAGAGTGTGTTTGAGTGTGCTAATATGTTTGATGTGTGTGTGAGGGACAGGAAAATGTGTGTGAGTGAATTTGCTTTTGTTTCCTATTTGTGTGATGTCAGAGTTAGTATATATAAGTAGGGGGTGTGGGGGGTGCAGCCCCCCACATGGGGGGGTGCAGGGGTGTGTTATGAGTTGTAAATGTGTGTAGTTTTTGTTTGTTTATGTTGTGATGTGGGTGTTGTGGTGTATGTATGGTGTAGTGTATGCGGTTTGTTCTGTGTTTTGAATTTCATGGCTTTGGGCTCGGGTTTTTGTAGTTTCGGTGTTTTGTGGATTCGGTTTCATACTTTCGAGATACTGAAATTCGATGTTTCATTATTTCGAGATTATGAAGTGAATATATATATATATATATATATATATATATATATATATAAACTTGTATTTACTTATCTATAAAACACCATTAATGCACTGTATTCATGTTTAAATGTATCTAAAGAAAGAGTCTAAAACATCTAGTTAGAAACACTAATCAGAAACACCTTGTTACCCCACCACTGACCCTCTGGAAAAAATGCACTTTGGTATTAAGTCAAATTATACTATTACTGAAGAATTAGAAGACATACATCATTTGTAGTTATTTAAAAGGAAAAGTATGTAAAGTACTTATAATGGGGAAAGACAGAAAAGGAACATTGGTAACAAAAAAGAATAGGAAGAAAGAAAGAGAGAGAGAGAGAAAGAGAGAATGTTATTTAAATACTTAGTACTATATGCAATTAGAATAACTAGATATAGAAAGGAAAAGGAAAAGTTAATAATAAAAATGATTCAGGGGCGGCCGCGGTGGTGCAGCGGTTAGCGTTGCTGCCACACAGCAAGAGGTTCTCCGGTTTGATTCTCGGCTGGGGTGCCTTCTGTATGGTTCATAGGTTCATACTAGGCTATCTGCCCTAGGGCATTTATAAGCCTAGCCAGAGTGTGTTTGGCTTTCGCCACCCCTTGGAATGAGTATACTGTGCCCATTTTAAGGTTTAGTTTACTGTACCTCTGTCTAACAGTGACACAGAAGTGACCCCCGGGTAAACCTACGATCTCCCATCCACTCGTCAAGATTTCTCTTGAAGAGAGTCAGTGAGGGGCTCTGCCTAACATGGAGTGGGATTTTATTCCAGAGTGAAGGGAGCCTCTGGGTTATGAATCTGTCCCTCCAGCATGTCCTATTTATTTCTGTGCTGAAGTTCAAATCTCTCGCTCGCGTAGCTCTGGTGGATTTGGATTTTCTGAGGTGGAGCATGTCCATTAATTCCAGTTTGGACATGGCTTTGTACATCAGGCATAGATCGCTACTGAGTAGAGCTGGAGTTTCTTTAGCCGGGCAGCATATGTTTGAGTCCCTTGATCCTCTTGGTGAGGTACTTTTGGGGTCTTTCCAATTGCTGCAGGTGTCGGGTAAGGTACACCCCAAATGGGGCATTGTACTCAATTATGGGCCTGATGAGGGAAGAGTAAATGGGCACAATGACCTCTCCCGATCTAGATGTGAATCCCTTCATGATAAGGTGGGCAATATAGAAGGTCTTTCTAACCACTTTGGCAATGTGAGTGTCAAACGAGAGGTTACTGTCAACTTGGGTCCCTAGTTCCCTAATTACTTCTTTCGTACTTAATGGATTACCACCTATGTGGTAATTTGTAGGCACTTTGTTTTTCCCAAAGGGTATGACTATACACTTTTTGGTGTTTAGTTTAAGGCCATGGCTCTGGCACCAGTTTTCTGTTTCTATGAGACCCTTTTGAAGGATGCTTGTGTCCGCTGGAGAATCAATTATGGTGCCCAGTTTGCAGTCATCTGAGAACTTAGTCAGCCACAATCCTCCCATGTTAGCCTGTACCTCAGAAAAATAAATACCAAACAAGAGAGGTCCCAGGACCGAGCCCTGTGGGACGCCACTTGTGACTGGTTTAGAGTCTGACATGGCTCCAGCAGTTCTGACCTTGTGGGTTCTGTCCTTGAGCCAGTTTGCAACCCATCTTATGACATAGGGGTTTATATTTAAGCTGGAGAGCTTGTCTATGATGCCCGAGTGGGGTATTGTGTTGAAGGCTTTTGCAAGGTCAAGGTACATTGTGTGAACTACCTTACCCTCGTCAATGGCCTTGGTGACTGTTTCAAAGAAGTCGACAAGGTTCAAGAGGCAGGATTTGCCCTTAACAAAGCCAAATTGGGTAGGATCCAGTGTCTGTCAGTCCCCAATGTCTTTGTTAATGAGTTCCATAATGATCCTCTCCATAGCTTTGCAGACCAGGCTCGTCAAGCTTATGGGGTGGTAGTTTCCAGGGTCCATAGAAGCACCTCCTTTGTGGAGTGGGACCACTGTTGCTGTATGCCATTCTTTGGGTACATATCCTGTAGTAAGGCTGATATTTAACAACTGCCTTATATGTGGGTTTAGCTCTTCTTGGAGTTCATGTAGCACGCAAACCGGGACACCGTCTGGTCCCATTGATGCTGTATTTTTAGCTTTGGAGAGGGCGGCTCTCACCTGGGCATCTGAGATGTCAGGGAGGCAACACTCTGCTGGGATAGATATTTGTCCCTTTGTGGGGGAGGGGGGAGAAAAATTTACACTGAACCTGTCTGCTAGTATGTTGGCAATGTCTGTGGGTTCAGTGTATTTTTTGTCATTTTGGAGTCTGGAGTCTGCATGTCCTCCCTGTGGTGGCATGGGTTTCCTCTGGGTGCTCCAGTTTCCTCCCACATCCCAAAGACATGCAGTAGGTGGAGTGGACACTCTAAATTGGCCCTAGGTGTGAGTGTGTGCGTGTGTGTGCCTTCTGTGGAAGGTTGGGTGCCGGGCTGGCAACATGACACCATAAAACTCCTCTGCCAATCATGTGTGGACAGATGATCCGCTGTGATGACCCCTAACCGGGAAAAGCCAAAAGAAGAAGAAGAATAAAAATGATTCACATTACCTTACAGCATAGAGACTTTTCAGAATCAAATATATTATGATTCATAAAACAAATTATTTAAAATTAGAAGGAATTTATTCACTTGCCCTTTAGTTTCTTAGTTTTGTTTGCTCCTTCCTTCACAGACCATCTATTTTTTGTTGCCTGTCTCTTCCAACTCTGTGATGACCATTCCATTTCTTGTATGTCTGACAGTATTTTCTTCATTTGGATAAATTCTCCTGCTTCTTGTAGGGAATCAAAGATCTTCACTCATTCTGGCAAAGTGATTTTTATCTTGCAGGAAAAAGAATTTGAGCTTTAATATTGGCTTTTTTCAAGGACTTAATTATAGGAACACACTCCTTTCTTCTGGATATGACTGTAGAGATGTAGTCATTGTCAAAACAAATAACTTTTTCATCCATCTTGATAGGAGAATTAGTCCAAGCTGATTTCAGTACTACGTTTTTGTTTTGTGAGGAAAGAAATCTGGGGTTAGATGAACTCAGAGATGAATCTGGATTTGCCAGGGACTAATCTGCCCTTTCAATTCCAAAAGAGAGGGATTCAGGCATGTTTACCTCTGATAAAAACCACTTATTTAGGAACTGAATCATGTTAGCATCTTCTTCTTTCTCAGGAATTCCATGTATTCTTATGTTATTCCTCCTTGATCTACTTTCAAGGTCTTCCAATTTCTTAATCAGCCTGGTGTTTTGTTTCAGAAGAAATTCATTGTGTTGTTCATTTTCTGTCACTCTAGTATCTAGGTCAGTTACTGTTTCCTCTAAGGCAAGAATCTGTTCAGATTGTTTTTTTTACTATTCCATTTAGAAGTTCCAGTTGTTTACTGCATTCTTGTTTGATAATATCCATTTTGTTTTTGAATTTGTCAATTTTTAGTGACAGTTCTTGGATGTTTGTTATTATAAGGTGTAGTTCTTCCTTCACTGCACTCTCTTGGTGTGGGTTCTTCATGTTGCTCATCTTGAGGTCTCCAGTAGAAAACTTCTTGATAGGAATAATTAAAACATTTTCTTGACTATCTATTACTTTTTAGAAAATAATAAAGAGTCTATGTTAATCTAACTTTTAGTATAGTTTTAGTTAGATTTTTCTAAAAATTAAAGTATATTTCTTGTCAAGATATTAAAATCTAAGCAGAGCTATGGATTTCTGCTGCTATCAGACTGACATCATGGCCACACACCCCCACAACACATCTTCAATTATTAATTTATAATAGATTTTCCATCATCTACATGATTAATAGTATTTTGTTAGGTAATTGATATGGGAGTATCAGTAAAGCATACTTACAGATATCTAAACTTTTTGATTTTATATCATGAAAAGGCATTCCCTGGGATTCAATAATGCCTACACTAAGTGTACACTAAATATATACCTTTCTGAGTTTACAGACAACACAGACATAACTCACACCTTCTTCATCCTAATTTTAATTTTCTTACTGATATTCTTGCAGCTTTAAATATTGACAGGGATTCATAAAAGTTACCACAAAGTGTAGACTACATGTACACTTAGTGTAATCTTTCTGAGTGACTAGAAAGCACAAAAACTGTGATAAGAATGTTCTTAAATATATATTGTGTACAACCAGTGTACGCTTTATTGAATCTGGCCAATTATTGTTAATTTAATATTCAATAATGTTAATTGTTGATGGATAACTACATTGCTAAAAGGCAAGAAGGAAAGATCTCAGATAAATTATTACCCTTCCATCTAGGTATATTTGTCTAGTGAAGTACCACAGAGGTCAGTTTTAGGTCCAGGCTTGTTTAATTATGTGGTTTAGATCTTTCTAGAAATAACAACTGCTGCATTTCAAAACATACACATGACTGTATTGTGCACATCTCTGAACCAGTTACACTAAACTGTCAGAATCTGGCTGCTATACAAGAAGTGAAAGACTTTTATACAACTTAGTCTGAGTTTCAACTCCAACATAATCAATACAAAAAACAATAGATCACTTGACCTTATATTTATTATTTTTAGTTTTACAGATGTGACAACTTAATGCTTTCTATACATAACTTTAACAGCACTGATATTGCAACATAACTTTGTAATTTGCTCATAACTACAGTCTGAACTCAACCTTATGGAATACGTATGGAAGAAGTTTACAAATAAATTCTAGTTCTCACATATAAAGATGAACAAATTAGGCTAATAGTGATTCATTTTTTAAAGATTAATTATACATTTATAACAGGGAAATTGATTCAGTCCCCTTATAGGCAGAGGTGTTAATTTCTACTCTTGCTCTAAATCTTTAAAGCACAGTAACATTAAATTCAGGATGGAGGTAAGCAGAACATCTAACGATACCAGATCCATCACTCAGAAAATGCCTGTATTATAGAATACACTTTCCCCCAGTACAAGTGCTCTACATATTCTTAGGCAGTTTAAAAAGAATGAGCTGAGTAGACTGGAGCCCATAAATTTGAATTCAGTGTTAAGGAGTCTATGTTCCTTGAAGGTCGTTCACCTAGAATCCAGGAAACCCTGTGAATTTATCATCAGTAGTCCCACACTGTTAAATTCAAGCAAAGATTTGAGATATAGGGTTTAATATCCATTTGGGTATTTTTGTCTTAGAGTGTACCATATGGTTAGTATCTTTTGTCTGATCACCTCTTTCTGACCTTCCCAGTAATAGCATGGCAGTTGTGTCTGAGCAGACCAGCTACTGTTGTTTCCTGCAGTGCATGTTGTTATTGTTGCCCTCTGTTACAGTGATGAACTTTCTATTAAATATTATTGGAACTCACTAGGTCATCAGACCTACTAAGACAGATCTAATCCACTAAGCTGTTGCTGAACAGGTGACTAAGTATTTTGGTACATCCAGGTGTGCTCAGTTCCTTTTACAGCTATAGTCTGGGGTTGTCCTAATGATACAAGTGGAGCTGGCAGCTATAACACAGTACTAAAATTATAAATATTGAAGACAGTAGTACACAAAATCCTTTTCTTATTTTGTTTTAGATACTGATGCAAGCAAAGAGCTGCAGTTAACCCATTTACTTTTCTAAGTGTAAGCTATATACAAGAGTGTACAAATAGACTATATTGGAATTGTAATAGATGTTATGCTTTCTTAAAAGTTAATCTATTAATTTCTTATGAACCACACATTCCTGTTGCAAAGATGGAAAGTTAATTGCTTGTTTGTTCATTTGTGCTTATTTAATAGGGTTCCTAAATCAAGGCAACATACAAATGAAAGCAAATGTGATCAAATAAAAGTGTGCCTAACAGGGTATAAAACAAATATAGTAAATGATTCCAATAAATTACAAGAAATAAAAGAGATTCCCTTTATGGCTTTAAGTCAAATCTCCTGAGAAGATAGCAATTCACAAAGACAAGTCAATATTGCATACCTACATTAGGGTAGGCAGATAATTCTATAGGATTGGAACCAGGCATGCCAAAAACTATCTACCAGAGCTTTCCAGATAAGAACTAGAAACAACCAGAAGTCCCATGCTCAATGAGGTCTTAGCAAGTAATAGAAAAGCAGGAACTGCCTTAAGTAGGCAGGGCCTGGCTTGTCTATGATTCAGAAGATCAAAACTAAGATCTTAAAGATCCGGCCCGGGCAAAAATGGCCACCAGTGCATATCGAAAAGCATAGGGGTAATATGAGTGGAATAAGAAAAGCTAAACTGATGTCTGGTTATGGAATTCTGAACCCACTGCTTATAGGCCAGATTCACAACCATAAGTAGAAGATGCATTCTTTTACAATAATCAAGTCAGGATACAAATAAATATATCACCATGGTGTGATCTAGAGGTGTTATCAAGTGCTTCATCCATCCATTTGTTCATCCATCCATAACCCCTTTTTCCCACTTTTGCACATAGGGTTAGGGTGTCACTTCAACAGTGACAGTCATCTAACCCATTAACTATTGACCCCAAGACTAAAGATTTCAAATGGAGTAGCTGATCTGATCCTCAGTAACATTTGTGTCAGTCTCATTGTTTCTATAAAAGCTGACTTCTCACCAGATATAGCACTGTCCACAAGCTTGCTCTAGCCATTTATTTATTTATTTATCATGATCCTCAGGGTGTTGGTGAAACCAACAAGCTGAAATGCTTTACTGGTGGCTGTCAATAAAACCAACAACTTGAATTATGCTATTGTAGTCATTATTTCTTTTACTTTTTTTCAAGCATATAAGTGTGATCACTAAAAGCATTTGACTTTTGAAGTGAGAGTGTGCATATGAAAGCAAATGGCAATTATATAGTCACAGTGAAATGATAATTAATGATTTGTTAAGGTGAGGACAGTGCATTTGAGAGTGACATATTGAAATGCAATACTTTAACTATTTTTTCTTTTTCTTTCACCTAATTATATATTAAAGCTGTACTCAGAAGTGGCTTTCCTTTGGAGAGGGAGAGGAAGGTAGGTTGTATGTGAAAGAACAAGGCAGATGATAACTGTTGAATAAATGATCTTTTATAAGGTTTGCGGGTTGTGTATGTGCCTTTCAGTAAGATGTAGCAATGCATTATTATGGCTGCTATGTTTTCACTTTCTTCACAAGCAGATATCAAAAGTATATACAAAAAGTGACCTTTTCTGTGGAGAGCATGATAAGTGTGAAAGCAAAGTGCAATTTTATGACCTTATGAAACGATAATTGATATAACGTAATGAGGACATCGACTAGAACACCACTCTGGTAGAGATGCTTTTCCCATATTTATTTATTTTATTAAATAAAAGAAATGCAGAACTTCTTTAGACTAAGTAAATACATACATACATACATCATACATACATACATACATAAATAAATGCATGGCATACAGCATCCCTGTTTGAAGCTACAGCAGCTGCAGCTCCCTGGGGGTGATGTTACAGACTTTGTCATTCAGTTTATTGGCCTCCTGCTACATCCCACTCAGGATCTACCTAGAGAATGAATCAGACTGATTGTCAATGAAATAAAACAAGAGTTCAACAAATTTGATGGTGTAAGTAACATCGGTGGTGTGAAGAGAAAGTTTTTAGTAATATAAGTCACTGTCATCATTACCACCATCAACCTTCTTTTTCATTTTTTTCTACATGGGGTCACGGTGTTTTACCAAATGCCAGCATATCTCTCAATTCTGTGCCACTCTCCTAGCTTCTTTGACAGTCATGCCTGACTGTCTCAGGTCTTCTGACCCAGAATAGATCCATTTCTTTGCTGGACATACTCATTTCCTCTTGTCTCCTTGCTGTTTTTCCTTAATCTTCATTAAATGATCTGCTTTTCTCCCCATATGTCTGAAGCACTCTAATCTGTTCTTTCTTTCTGCAGTTGGTGCTACTTTGGATTCTGTTCTGATGTCATCATTTCTTGATCTGTCCTACAGTGTGGATCCTACCACCCATCTCAGGCACTTCATCTCCATCATCCCTAGCCTCCTGAACAGCACACTTTTCACCGCTCAGGTTCCAGTACCATAAAGAAGTGCTGGTCTTACCACTGTTTTGTATACTTTACTTTTCAGTTTATAAGGCATTCTTCTGTCACACACTATCCCTGACACTCTGTGCCAGTTAGTGCAGTTGGTGACATTCATATTTCTTTTTAAATAGTGTTACTAGCAGGCAACCAGATATTTTTGGACAGCTGGCTAGCTGCAATTTTCAGTGTCCCTAATTTTGCAGAACATCACTGATTTCTTCTTATAAGCTTGCACTGTCCTATGTAATTTCTTGATTTTCTGGTAAACCATTGAGGTTATATTTTGTACAAAATGCCAGACATTGGCTTTCCTTCCTTCTTATTCCTTAGAAAAAAACACGTTGATGCAAAACCTGCTGTTCTGTTAACTAAGTGAATTAGTGCAACATATACAATTTTCTTTTTTTTTTTTTCCATAATACATTTTTATTGATATATATTTTCCATATACAATAAAAAATCACACACATAATTCACTACTACTACTATCAAAACTATATACAATATCTACACAAAATGCTTCCATATGAAAATCATTATTCCAAAAAAGAAAACACCAGGGAAAAAAAAAAGACAAAACATTTGTAGAAGTAGTTTGCGTCCATACATATCATACACAGTTCCAAAACATTATTTCCTCCACATATACATCCAAAGTTTAATGTATTCCTAATAACAGTATTATGCTAATATAATATTAAAAACCTCTTCCCATATTTTCGGGTTATTAATATTTTTGTTACTTTGTTTCAGGAGTAATTTATGTGCTAATATATGCTTTATAGCCACAAGCTTAAAATTATCCCATGATGTCTTATCTGGTTCTAACCAATTTGTAGCTATATACAGCTTCATCAGCAAAAAACATTCATACATATTATAGTTTGTGATCTAGAGAGCTCTCTTGGAGGAATATGTAGAATCATAAATTCCCATGATAACGTTGAACTTTGATAACCCATCTTTTGTAGTTGTATTCTAAGAGAGTTCCAAAGTTTATATATACACTTGCAGCTCCAGAACATATAAAGAAGATCCGCTGTTTGATTTGTGCAATATGGACAAGTTGGAGAATTCCTAGGATTGAATTTATGTAACCTAAGACGTGTATAATAGGCATTATTCCAGACCATCAACTGCGTATACATCAACTTTTGAAAAGAGACCGATTTTATTGTTAAATCAATTGCTTTTAATACCTGATTATCTGCTACTGTCATTTTGTTTACCCAATACCCTGACAACAGAATTTTATCCTGGAATTTCAAGTCTTTGATTAATTTATTTGTTCTTGTTATAAATTTGACCTCCTGTTGGAGAGCCTGCCACAATTCAGAGCATTTATCCACAATTCCGGCTACAGGTTTCAAGTTTTCAAAATGACTCAGAGCAAGTTCTCTGATTTGTCTCATTATAACAATATAACTCTTAGGTAGGTTCAATTCCTGTCTAATTTGTGAAGCCAATAAATTAAATTTATTAAAAACCTCAATCAGAGTCAAATTAACTATTAATGGGAATTTACTATGATCAATCAACTGATTATTTAGTTTAAAATTGGGATTCCTATGGAAAGGTTGAAAAACCATCATATATTGCAACAAATCTACGGATTGGAATAAGTTTTGCAAAGATAACACATATGTTTTTATGTGGTCCATAATCCCATACTTTATCAAACTATTTTTACCCAAAAAGGGTAATGCTTTAGGATTTATATTCCGATCTAAAATATGCTTGTAATTCAAGACTACCCAAGTTGGTATCCATTTTGTACTAGTTACATCGTAATTAGCAATTCTTAAAATCCTATTGGCGTTCACAATTAGATAGTATACTTCAAAATTCGGTAACTCAAGTCCTCCTCTACTCTTCGGGGTCATTAATTTCTCATACGATATTCTAGTTTTCTTTGGCTCCCAAATAAATTTAGCTAGATCTTTATGAATTTGTTTAAAAACTGTCTTTGAAATTGATACTTGAGCAGACCTAAAGATATACAACATTCTTGGTAATATATTCATTTTTACTATTGATACTTTTGCCAATACCGGCAGTCTTAAATTCCTCCATCTGCCACAGTCAGCTACTATTTGTTCCCATACTCGTTTAATATTATTACTATAAAAATCCTTATTATCCGTAGAGAAGCTAATACCCAAATATTTGATATTTTCTTTACATGTTAGCTTCCCCAGCAGGGACATTAATGAAAAAGGTTTAGGGGTTCTTAATGGGAAAATACTAGTTTTCTCCAAATTAATTTTGTAATTAGAGACTTCTGAAAATTCGTTTATAACATTTAATATCTTTTCACTGTCAGAAATTGGGGTTGTACAATAAATAATAAGATCATCAGCAAATGCCGACATTAATAATTTATTTCTATAAATTATTGGTGCATTATGATACAAATTTTGTTTAATATATAAAAATAGAGGTTCCAGATAAAGGTTAAACAATAAGGGGGACAAGGGGCAACCCTGACGTGTACCATTTTTAATCTGTATTCTTTTAGAATAACTCCTATTAATATATAACGTAGTATACGGATTACTATATAATATTTGTAGTATCTGAACAAATTCCTGGGGCATGTTGAAATAAGGTAACACATCAAACAAAAAGTTTATATCCACTCTATCAAATGCTTTCTGAGCATCTATTATAAGGGCATAAATATTAGAGTTGTTTTGTTTAGCATACCTCATCATATTATGCAGTGTAAGTGTGTTATCACTAGTTTGTCTAGTTGCCATAAATCCAGCCTGTTCCTTAGAAATAAGATGTATCATAATCTTTTTTAACCTACATGCTATAATGGAAGTTAGAATTTTCATATCCACATTTATTAATGCTATTGGCCTGTAATTGTCCGGGTTTTGGGGGTCTGGTTTAGCTTTATGTATAAAGATTGTTTTTGACGCATTAAGGTGAGGATCACTAATTTTATTTCTGATTATATAGTTAAATACATGAGACAATACTTTACCAAAACTATCGGCAAACTCTTTATAAAATTCAACTGTCAAACCATCAGGACCTGGTAACTTATGTACTTTCATATGTTGAATTGCATATACTATTTCTTCTTCAGATATAGGTTTAATCAGATCACTTTGCAGACTCTTCTAATTTTGGAAAGTTGATTTTTTGCAAAAATCTTTTATTCTGTTTATGTATAGACCTATCAATTTGACCCTCATATACCTTAGTATAGATTTTTTCAAAAATATCAATAATATCCTCAGTTTTAGAATACACTGTGTCATTACATTGTATTTCCGAAATATGTACAGTTGTTTTCGATTGATTTATAATCCTTGCCAATGCTTTTGATGGTATTTGAACATTATTGGCATATTTCACTAAACACCTATGCTCCTGAAGTGTTAATCTACTATTATGCAGCAAGAAGAGATCCCTTTGACATTTCAACATTTCCTTCTCTGTTTGAGCATTAAAGTTCTGAATCAGTTCTTTATCAAGTAGCTTCACTTTTGTTTCTAGTTTTTGAATATCATTGTTTTGCATTTCCTTATAATATGAGGCTTTTTGCAAAAGAAATCCTCTAATTTGAGATTTAACTGTTGCCCATTCGATATCAGGAGTATGTTTCTGAAGCTTCATCCTATCTGTTAAGTCTTTCAGATATTTTACAATTCCATCTATTATATCCTTTTTATTTAAAAGATTTGGATTAAGTGACCAATTGTAACCTCTATGCATTCTTGTATCTTTTAAATCTTTAGAAAAACTTAACGAAATTTTTGAGTGATCTGATAGATAACGAGTATGTATAACCACTACTGCTTCCAAATTTATTAATGCTTTGGATATCAAGAAAAAATCTATTCTAGACCACATTTTGTGGCATGGTGAATAGAAGGTATACTTATTTGCATTATTAATATTATGTGAATAACGAAAGGGGTCATATAATTGAAAATCTTCCTTAAAGTCGTTTAATGCTATCCCGGCCTGCTTATTAAATGCTCTTTGTGGACAAGACCTATCCAACTTTGGATTTTGATAAGTATTCCAGTCCTCACCCACAACAAAATAATAACCATCATATTGTGTTAAGATTGGATATAATGATGTTATGAAACTTTGTTGGTCATTACATGGTGCATATATATTTAAAAGTACAAGAGGTTTATCAAATGCATTATCCGATAAAATAACATAACACCATCGCCCATTTTGATCCACTTTAGAGTCTAAAATCTCATCTTTGTATTGAGTTTTAATAATTATAGCCACTCCAGCACTGTTTGTCTTACCTTCTGATGCCACTACCGCTCTGATCCAGTTCTTTTTCCTAATATCATCCCACTGATCATTCATCAAGTGTGTTTCTTGTAAAAATACAAACAGTGCTTTGTCCTGTAGTAATATGTGTAGCAATAGCTTCCTCTTCTTCGAGTTCTGGAGCCCTTTAACGTTCCATGAGTCTAACTCCCACATTCACAGGTCTAAGTATCCAATAATAGTATAAGAGGGAAATTGTCAAATTGATATGTACTAACTGCATACTATACATAATCTGGAAGCATTTCCTACATCCCGTCCCAAACCAGTGCTTACCCACTTTACCCCTGGACCAGGACTTATATAGGTCTTGTATGAGAGAAAACATGAACAAGGTTAAGAACACAAACATATTTAAAAGCTTCATGTAATAAAACTTAAAACATTTCCTAAACTTACAACTTATATATTCTAACTTAGCTACGACAAAGTCTAAACTAAACATTCCCTAACAAACACTGCTATTGCTCTACAGCTTTTGTTTCAACTATTAATTAAGCAAATCTCCGTTGTAAGGTATTATTACCATTTAAAGGAAAATTTTAATACATTGACTAGCTACTTATTCCTACCCCAAATACCTCTTTTGTTGCAATCATTATATATATACCACTTTTATTGAGAGAGAGAAAAAAAAACTGTAAATGCATCCTACATTATAATTCTGTACCATACATAGTGCCTGCAACTACTAATTATCAGAGTTTTGCAGTTGCATGCTTTAGTTCCCAACTACACTAACATTAGTTATCTGATTAACACCACCCAATAACCACTATTTGCCTATTTATATTCATGTAAACAGTGCTAAACCTTGAACCCACTGCATATAGTGTAAAAATATGATTTGGTTCAAAACTATAAGAATAAGAAAAAAAACAGGAAAAACATATGTTATTATGTGCTTCAAGTACTCATTCTAGTGTTATTTACTTGTAAAAAAAAACATTAACACATTATGTCAGTTCTCTTCAGCTTCTCAAGCCAGGAAACCATCAATAATACTCGTGACGGGGGACTGCTTTAACAGCCGGACCACAGGAGGTGTTACATCAAAATCCACACTCTCAGCTGCATTCAAGGCATTTCCTGTTTACCACTCAACGAAAATAGTTCGTAGAGGTCATAAAAGTTCGGAAAACAGCCAGCAGACCCTCGGATTATCGCAAACAAACAGTTTTATTGCTTTTACAGAGGCCTAAACGACTTTAGCAGGGAACAAAGGATTATCTAAGCCTCAAAGTATAGTACATACTGGATCTGACCTTAGGAGCATGCCAGCCTCAATGGAAGTTTCTTTCAGCCCTCTGATGCAGGTAAAACTTTAAAAACCTTCAGAAACACTCTCTTTGCCTCGTTTTTAGTAGAAACAGAGTATTTAATCCCATCCACCATAAATGTAAGCACATTAGGGTATTTCATCTGGAATTTAATTTGTTTGTCAATCAGAAATTTACAGTATTCAGATAAAGACTGCCTAGCTTGCCTTACCTGCAATGGTAAATCCTGAGCCAGAGATATTTTATTATTTTTCCACATAACAAAGCCACCATTCTTTTTTGCAGTAAAAAGTATTTTGCTAACATCTTGAAAGTTCAATATCTTAGCATATACAGGTCTAGGCATATTAGAAGCTTGTACCTCTCTCAGCACTCTGTGTGCCCTTTCGATAACAATTTGTTTCACCCCCTCAGCATCATTTAACAGAATTTCAAGTATTTGTGTTATAGTTGGTATTAGCTCGGCATACTGAATGTTTTCAGGGATCCCTCTAATAATAATGTTGTTTCTCCTAGACCTCGCTTCTAAATCAGTAAGCTTGCTTTGCATGGGTTGTATATCCACATCATATACCTTTGTTTTCTTCTCCAGCAAGTCTATTTTGTCCTCCATTTGCATGGGTTGTATATCCACATCATATACCTTTGTTTTCTTCTCCAGCAAGTCTATTTTGTCCTCCATTTCAGAAATTCTAGCCTCTGTTTTGTCCATTCTCTGAAGCAGCTGATTACATGAAACTCCAAAAGTTTGTATTTGAGTAGTCAAGTCCTTTAAAGCTTCTTGTATAGGTAACAAAGCATGTTTGATATCTTCCATGTTCAATGGCTGATCAGTTTTAGATCTAGTCTCTGGCTTCTGTTGTTTTGTTTTTTTGCACTCACATCCTTTACTGGTGACTGTAATTCCGAAAGCTTTGTTTTAGTAGTAGTTGTTTCCATGCTTTTTCCTTCTTGTGACATTTTTCTTTCCCCAAGCAGAAACGTAAAATGAAGAAAGCACACAGTCCTTTGTTTATTTCTCTCTTCAGAGCTAGCTAATCACTTGGAATCCTGATGGATAAATACTTTTTTTTCCACTTTTTTCCTGATTATAGATTAATTAAGTGTAGATGCATCTTTTTTATCATTAATTTGATGTTCAAACCTCTTGGTATCGACTCAGGTTACAGATTTTTCTCAGGTTAATTGAAGAGCTGCAGGTCAGCAGTGTTTACAGAATGGCAGCCATCTTTGAATCAACATATACAAATTTCTGCTCCTTCCTCTGGGGGAATATGAGTAGTGACTTCTGTTTGCTCATTATTCTGACTTTGCAGGATTACTGTGAATTATATGAAGTAACTTGCAATAATGCTGAAATACAACGCATATCCATCATTTTTTATTACAATCAGACATAGTGCGGACAGAAATCGATAAAACTGCTGAGTGGAGGTGGGAACTATCAGTAGAAAGTAACTGACACTCTTGTTGTTTTCTTGGTTTAAATTTGCAGGATTAATGTAATTTGTGTAAATTGTGTGAAGCAGCTTGGACTATTTTAATATGTGGAACAAAGGTGAAATACATTACATTGCTCTTTTATAACAATCAAACGTCTGAACTGCACACAGAAGTTGTTATACCTGTTTAGTGGGGGTGAGAATTGTCTGGATGAAACTAGCTGTCATGTCATTTGCTTAGTTTAGACTGTCATCTTTCAAAAGAAAAAGGGGCAAAATTTATCACAGAATATCCAGACCTTCAGAACTTCTGAGGATTTTGTGTACCTATATTGCAGGGCTGTATGAGAACATTTTTTATCACAAGCTTAGTAGCAGTCTCTGCACTCAGCCCCACCTAGTCCACAACTGGCCCTGTAGCTTGTGTGAGGAGATGGGAACAATTTCTATTGTTTCTTTAATCTTTCTCCCAAACCTCAGAGGTATGCAGAGAATTGCATTAAATTTTATAGAAACAGTGCACTGTCTAGGAGTTGGAGACATTACAGTGATCATTATATGTCACTTTCACGAGCAAGCATTAGCTGCATATGCTGATGGTTATCTTTTGGAGGAGGGTGAGGAGGTATACTGCTTATATATGACTGACAGGAACAGGTTGAACTATGATAAGTTGTGTTTGTTTTTTTCAGTCCCATTCTAGTCTGACATCAGAAAGTATGTGGGCAGTGTATTGTGGGGAGGTATGATGAGGCATGCTATATATATGTATGACAGCAGCAACTTGAAATATATAACTGTGAATATTTGTGCCTTAGATTTCATCCTAATCTAATGACAACGGGGAAAAACAGAAGGTGAATATCTTTTTTTGGGGGGTAGGAGGCAGGTACTATTCTCAGATATGATTCATATAGCCTCACAAGTATTTGCCTTCTCAGTTTATTGTAAATTGCTGTTTTGTCAGCTTTGAGCATTACGCTTTAGATATAACGTATTTCTTCTTAGAAATAAAAAAGACTGAATTTCCTTCCTTACTCACAATTTTTGTTCAAGTCATCATTGTATTAAAAGGTTGGAAAAAAGCTCTAAAATGCACCTTAAAAAGCACATTGTTTCTGTAGGCATAGCAACCCCCAGACACCCTACATAATTCAGTTATTTGTATCACAGACCTTACAGTGTAGTCTTGGTCAGGAACAACATTTTGAAGAAATGCGGGAAGAGTAAGCCTGGATTTGTTCTCTTAATTAAAATTATTCTTCAGACCATCACTAGATCAAATGATTGTTTAAAAAACTTTAACATGCACTTCAGAGCATCTAGAACACCCCCTCCCCCCGGCTTCTGTGGGCCTACCAATCCTCCCTCACACATTGGCTTAATGCAGTTATTTTCACCACAGTTATTAAAGTATAATCCTGTTCAGTTACAGTGCATTGAAAGGATGCAGGAAGAAACAAAGCTAAAAACCAAAACTGAATTTCTTTCCATAATAAGAATTTCTGTTCAGGCTATCACTTAATGAAAACGTTGTTTTTAAAAACTCTGAAATGCACCTCAAAGCATCTAGAACACCCATGGCTTCTGAAGACCTTGCAGCTCCCAGGCTCTCAATTTAATGCAGTCATTTCCTCCACAATTATCTGAGTGCAGTCATGCCTAGCTGCAATGTGTTTTTATGAATGAATGAACAAATTCAGGGAAAAAATGAAGAGTAAGACATTTATATTATATATATTTATATTTATATATGTACACATGCACACAAGCACACATCTACTATTGTTATTTAAAATTAATGTCAATTCAAACAAAATTGTAAATTGTAATATTTGCAGTCACTTGAAATTAGAATTGTAGCTTTGATTTGTCTTCAGAATAAAACATATAAAAGTTATCAAAATCAGAAACATAGGTTCATAGGTTCATACTAGGCTATCTGCCCTAGGGCATTTATAAGCCTAGCCAGAGTGTGTTTGGCTTTCGCCACCCATTTTAAATGAATTTTGCTATGCCCTTTTTCGAGGTTAGTATACTGTGCCTCTGTCTAACTGTGTCACAGAAGTGATACCTGGGGTAAACCTATGATCTCCCATCCACTCATCAAGATTCCAAACATATAACCCAGTCCCTTGCACTGAAGGTTGGAAGCCTCTGTACAGCCCAATAGCCCTTGTTTAATGAGCAGAATGGGCATCAGAGGGGGAAGATAGGGGAAGTATGGGCCTGAGTAGCTAATGCCAGCTTGCTCATTCTTGGAGGGTAGGGAAACTTTACAGCCTTGTGTGGTGGCAACTTTGGTGACACCTAACATTGGCTGGTTGTATCTCTCACCTGTAGTGGCTCTATTGGCTTATGCTGAGTAAGAAAGCACTTCTCTAGTGAGTCAGGTAATAATATGTGTGTACTCACCACTCCCCTTTCCTCATTCAGGCAGTCATTGCAAGTCTGCAGTCGGCCTAGGGATAGACTGTTCTGAAGGACTAGCTAGCAGACCCACTCCACTAGTTCTTGTTGGTAGGAGATTGGATGGAACAAGAGGACTTCCCAGGCAGGAATGAATCAGCTATGAGGCTCTAGCATAACCTGGAGGATGCTTGGCTTTCACCCCAGCTGAACAAACTGACTGATGGGGCTCAGAAAGGGGAGACACCAGGTAGCATTCCTTGGAGGTGGGAGGATAAAAAAAGCATAAATACATATATACATACATAAATACATACATATGCGCATATATATATATATATATATATATATATATATATATATATACACACATATATATATATATATATATATATATATATATATATATATATATATATGGGTTCCCTTCATATGAACGAAAGTTCATATGAACAAAACCTGGAAGATCGGGACCAGATGTTCGACACTGTAGAACATTGAAACCCCAGAAGCGTGAAATTTAAAATCCTGACATTATGGGATTGTGTTTAGTGCTTCTGGTGTTCCGATGCCTGTAAGTATGTATGTGTAAGTGTCTGTTTGAGGGGTAGTAGTGTGTGTAAGTGTGTGCTGTGAGTGTGGTGTGTGTTTGTTTGGGAATGTAATGTGTGGGAGTGAGTGTGCCTGGTGTGTCTGTTTGTGCGATGTTGGAGTTATGAGTGCAAAATTTAATTTCAGACATTACGGGACTGTGATCTAGAGGTGCTGGTATTGCGATGCAGGTAAGTATGAATGTGTAAGTGTGTGTTTGAGGGGTAGTGGTGTGTGTAAGTGTGTGCTGTGAGTGTGATGTGTGTTTGGGAATGTAATGTGTGGGTGTGAGTGTGCCTTGTGTGTCTGTGCGATCTCAGAGTTTGAATAATAAAGTAGGGGGTGTGGGGGGTGCAGGGGGGCTTGCCCCCCTGCCTATATGGTTTGTAGTATTGTGTGTTAGGTACTTTGGGGTTTTTGAGTGTGTATGTGTGTGTTTGTGATGTTTGTGTTGGTGTTTCGTGGTTTTGGGTTTCATTGTTGTGAATATTCATTGTGGGGTTTCGTTGATGTGGTCTAGTTGTTTTGGGTTTTGGTGAAGTGGGCTGTCATTGTAATGAAGTAGATCCATATACATATATATATATATATATATATATATATATATATATATATATATATTTTTTTTTTTTTTTCTGTTATTGTGACTTGAAGCCTAAAAGAATATGTGATTATATATTAAGTGATTTTTATTTACTTTGTTATGATACTTAAATGTTTTTTTTTCATACAAATACAAGATGCAGCTGTCATCTTGCCTTTGAGGGTAGAAGTTTAATCTAAGTATGTTTTACTGATAATTATGCCAGTGAATTTTGTGAAAAGTTCATAAAAAGATGATCTTTTTTGAGATATATAAAACTCAATACTGGTCAAAAACACTCAGCAGTTTGGGGACAGTCCTGTGCAAACTGATCAGTAATAATGTTTAAACTGAAATAGAATCTGTTGACAATAGCTGATATCTGGTCCTTAAGTATCAACATATTGTCAAAAGACATTCTAGATACAAACAAAACAACTTCCAGTTTATACATCCCCCCAAAAAAAATAAGGGGACAAAGTAATGCAGTCTGTGAATGATGTGTGAGTGTATGCATAAACATTTGTTCTGTATTAGCCAGTTTTGAATTTCAGACTAGGCACCCACTGTGGGATGGCTTCCAATAACGTTTCTAATGAAGAAGGTTCTGACACATGCTCATGAGAAAAGGAAAGTTATAAATCAATGCTATCATTACAATATTGATAACATATACCTATATGGTAATTGAACGCTCGCTGAATAGCAGCAAATACACAGTGAATAATAATGTAGCCAGTATCAAATCCTGTGCCTCTCCATATTTTAGAATGTGGCTGCTCTATGAGCTAATGATAGAAACTGCATGATAAATGAGACTCAGTAAGTAAGAACAAGCCAATCGCACATGCTGGGTGTTATACCACAACAGAACCAACTATGTATAAACAGGATACCATGATCAATGCATCAGAGGTCATCAAGAGGTCAATGAGAAACAAGATGGGATATAACAACTGGTCCCTCACCAAAAAAGACCATTAACTAAATTCATATGCATGGTGTCAGTGTTGTGTCAAGATTTAAAGCCAGACCTAAAAAAGATAGATGAGGCAGTGAGTTGTGAGATTTTTAATAAGAATACAGTCACATTTAAAAAATTTTCTGTATAAACTTACTTAAAAAGAGAATGCTATACAGAGGGCATACATTTTAGGATATAAAAAATGTTTCTTTCAAACTGGAGAAAAAAGTCCCATTCAAAAGGATGGTGGAACAGCTTAGTAAATAAATAGCTGTAGAGCTTTGAGGCAAAATTTAGCTACACTCATAGCTTTATAACTTTGTTGTTATTGGCTACTGAACTAAGCAGTGGGATTTACTGCAGATATATATTACCATACAGTGCTGTTGCTTTCAGTTATTAATTAAGCATTGTGCTTCTAAAATGAAAGGTGGTACGGATGTCTTACACTGAGGCATGTCTCACTTTATAGGCATATTCTACCATTTTAGATTTATTCTAGTGTTTAGGGGTTGGGAGAGCAGGTCAACTGATTCTTTTAGCCTACTGGTGAAGGTTTGCCTCATTCCTTATTAGTACACTCAGATCTGCCTATGCGTTTGGCAATATCAAAACTATGGGCATTACCTTGCCCTGAACATAAATTGTTTGGGAATCTGATTCTTACGATGGATCTCTAGAAATAAATGAATCAGCTTTTGATACTGTAATTAACTGGGCATTTTTGGTTCTTTGCATTCAAACCTTAATGTGTTTTTGCTTGACTACCTTTTGTAAGATTTTTTTGTTGTTTTTGATAGGTTTGCTGGTTTTGATCAGGTTACATTAGGAAAAAATGTATTTAACATTTGTTTACCAGGAAAGTCTGACTTGGAACAAGGCCAATTTTCAGCAGAAGCCTGGGAAAAAACACTCCAGATGCATGTCTTTGTAACATGGGAGGAAACCAGAGCACTCAGAGGAACACAGGGTGGACATGTGACTCCACACAGAAGGCACCCCAGCCGAGAATTGAACCAGAGAACCTCTTGCTGTGAGGTGACAATGCTACTGTTGCATCACTGCGCCATCTGAAATGTTTTAATTTCTCTGGATAATTCAGAGTGTGGACTATTTCTGAGACTGAGTCAGGTATATCAAAACTTGGCTTATGGATTGCTGGTCATGTGAAGGCAGCTGAATTATTTCCAACTTAATATTCTTTATTATGTGGTATAGTAAATATGATAAAAATGAATCACGCAAAACAAACTGCTGTCATAAATTTTAATCAGTACATCAAACAAATAATTCCACCAAGTGGACAGAACTCAAAAATACAGGAGTGTTACAAAACAGGTTAGAGTGATCTATCTGAAGTAGTGAACTATACTGTGTCAAACAAGTGTCACAGCCCCCCCCCCCCAATGCTGTCCCTATTGTCGCAGTACAAAATTAACAATTTAGTGTGCCTGTTACTGGTTTTAGTGGATGAAGAAGGTGTCATCTAATCATATTAACAGATAAATTATTGTTTTTCATTTCTTATGTATGTTAATCCATGTTAGGGATAGTTGATTGTTTACATAATTTTAATAGTAAGATAACATTATTAAATTCATCTTTTTATGTTCTTTAGTTCCAGTCTTAAAAAAGATTTTCATATGAGATCAATGTTCATACCTAGGTTCATAGGTTCATAGGTTGGTACTAGGCTATCTGCCTGAAGGCATTTATAAGCCTAGCCAGAATGTGTTGGCTTTTGCCGCCCCCTTAGATTAGTTCCCTGTGCCTCTGTCCAGCAGAGCCACTGAAGTGATCCCCGAGGTAAACTTTCTGTTTTCCATCCACTCGTCAAGGTTTCTTTTGAAGAGTGTTAGTGAGGAGCTTTGCCTAATGTAGATTGGGATCTTGTTCCAAAGCATAGGAAGTCTCTGGGACAGGAATCTATCCCTCCAGCATGTCCTATTTATTGTTGTGGTGAGGTTTAGATCCCTAGAGCGTGTGGCCTTGAGGGGATAAGGTTTTCTTTAGGTGGAGCATGTCCATCAATTCTGGGTTGGACATGGCCTTGTATGTCAGGCAGAGATCACCTCTGAGAAGGCGGTATACAACTGAGTGCAACTGGAGTTTCTTCAGTCGAGCTGCATAGGGCATCTGTTTGAGGCCAGTGATCCTCTTGATGAGGTACTTCTGTGGTCTTTCCAGCTGTTGCAGGTGTCTTGTAGGGTACATGCCAAATGGGGCATTGTACTCTATTATGGGTCTGATGAGTGATGAGTAGAGGGGCACAATGACCTCTTTTGATCTGGATGTAAACCCTTTTGTGATTAGGTGGGCCACATAGATGGATTTTCTAACCACTTTGGCAATGTGATTATCAAAAGTGAGATTATTATCTACTTGGGTCCCCAGATCCCTTATGACATCTTCCATATTTAGAGGACTACCATCTATGTGGTAGTTTGTGGGTACTTTGTTTTTTCCAAAGGGGATGACTATGCACTTTTTAGCATTTAGCTTGAGGCCATGATTTTTACACCAGGTATCCGTCTCAGTGAGACCCTTTTGGAGGATGCCTGTGTCAGCCGGAGAGTCAATTATAGCCCCTAGTTTGCAGTCGTCTGCGAACTTGGTCAGCCATAGTCCTCCTGTGCTTGCCTGTACCTCTGAGAAGTACATGCCGAACAGGAGGGGTCCTAGGACTGAGCTCTCGGGAATGCCACTTGTAATTGGTTTAGAGCTGGACCTAGCTCCTGCAACTCTCACCATGTGGGTTCTGTCCATGAGCCAGTTGGCAACCCATCTTGTGATGTAGGGGTTTATGTTCAGGCTGGTGAGGTTGTCTAAAATACCAGAATGGGGAATGATGTTGAAGGCCTTAGCGAGGTCTAGGTAGGCTGTGTGTACCACCTTTCCCTCATCTATAGCCTTGGTAACTGTCTCAAAGAAGTCCACCAGGTTTAGGAGGCATGATCTGACCTTAACAAAGCCAAACTGGGTAGGGTCCAGTATTTGGAGGTTCCCAATGTCTCTGTTAATGAGTTCCATGATGATGCGCTCCATAGCCTTGCAGACCAGGCTAGTCAGGCTTATAGGGTGATAGTTCCCAGGGTCTGTTGTGGCTCCACCTTTGTGGAGCGGAATAACCATTGCTGTGTGCTACTCTATGGGTATGTAGCCTGTGGAGAGGCTGAGTTTGAACAGTGTGTTTAGGTGAGGGGTTAGTTCATCTTTGAGCTTGTGTAGGACGCAACCTGGGACACCGTCCGGTCTCATTGATGCTGTGTTTTTGGCTTTGGAGAGGGCAGTTTTAACCTGAGTGTCTGTGATTTCAGGGACTCTACATTCTTCTGGTATGGTTATGGGCCCTTTTGGGGGTGAGAGGGGGTGAAGTTTGTGCTGAATCTGTCTGCCAGGATGTTGGCGATATCAGTCGGTTCAGTGTATTTTGTGCCATTCTGCACTAACTCCGACCAGATCTGAGCATTGCCACTTAGATTCTTGACATAGCTAAAGAATGCCTTGTGGTTATCTGTGGAGTCCTTGGCAATTTTTCTTTCAAAGCTCGCCTTGGATAATTTTATGAGGGATCGTAGTTTCTTGCTTATACTTATCAGGGATGTCTTCCCTTCTTGAGATTTTACTCTTTTCTGTACTAGTTTCCTCCTTCTATTGTATAGCTTGTTTATGGCAGGAGTCCACCAGACTGGTTTCCTTTTCTTGGAGGAGTGAGTCTTGGTTTTGCTTGGGATGGCACGATCCATGCATTCTTGTAGCTGCCCATAGAATGCATTAGTAAAGGATTTTGCAGCTTGGACAGTGTTATCCTTCAGCATGGGGGCTTTGAAACTTTCCACCTCGGTCTTAAGTAATGTGACATTTGCTTTTGAAAAGTTTTTCATGGTGGTTTTCTTGTCTGGGGGTGGGGGCGGAATATGGATATCCAAAGTGATTTGTTTATGATCAGATCTAACCAGTGAGAGGTTGACCTCTGGTGTGGAACACTGGTCGTCCATGCTGGTGATGACTAGGTCCAATATGTTGTCACCTCTGGTGGGAGTGTTAATCAGTTGAACCAGGGCGTTTGAGTTTATAAATTCTAGGAAAAGTTGGGCAAGGGAGTTAGTACTTGAGTAGTTCTCCCAGTTAATGTTTGGGTAATTGAAATCACCCAGTATCAGGGTGTTTGGTAGGATCTTTATGTTTCCCAGTGTTTCCAGAAATGTGGAATGGGGGTCCTGGGACATGGTGGGTGATCTGTAGCAAGCTACAATTTGAATTGCAGTTTTTCCCATTGTTAGTTGCACGTGGATGATCTCTGAAGCATCGTGCTGTGCCACTAACCTGGAGGTGTGGGTATCCTTGATGAATATGGATACGCCCCCACCTTTTGTATTTCAGTTTGGGTTCTGTGGCCGAAATGTATGGTATGAGTTGTAGCCTGGTAGTGCTGGGGTGGTATCTGGAACCTTAAACCAGGTTTCTGTTACTGCACATATATCAATTTTCTCCATACTGAGGAGTGCCTCAAGTGCGTGCATTTTGAGGTTTAGACTTCTGGCATTGAGTAGCATTACCCTCAGTTTTTTGTTACTTGTGCTATTTACAGCAGTGGTTTTGTCTTTTGAGCCTTACTTAAAAAAGGCACTGTGGGGTGGTAAGAGCCTTGGCCAGTATTAGAAAGCCTAAGGGTGACAGGTGCAAGCCATCTCTAGAGAAGCAGTGTGGCTTGTCGAGCATGTCATCCCAAGCAGACAGACACTGGATCCCCTTTGAATGACAGCAGAAACTTAGCCCATTGTTGAAATTGAGAATTATTTCTTTATACCATGGTGTCATACTTGGTGAGGGCAGGATGCTTCTCAGGGTCAGGGTCATACTGGCCTGGGCTATGTGATCAGAGAGCTCTTCCATGTCTCTCTTCATGTAGTCCAGGGAGGTATGGCTCAGGTCATTCACACCAACATGGACAATGACAGAGTCATATTTGTACTTGTTCTGGAGTGACCTGAGTGCTTGTGTTATGTGGCGGATCCTGGCACCCGACAGGCAGCTAACAGTAACCTTCTCCTTATTCAGCCTAGTGAGTGGGACGTCAGTGTGCCTGACTACAGAGTCACCTATTACTAGTGTGTTGGGTATGTTATTTTGCCTTAAGGCTGTGATTGCATGGAACACTGATTTTGTGAAGTATGTGTTTCATGGTTTGTGTTGGGGGGGGGGTGGAGGTTGCTTAGATGTTTGCTTTGGAGGTCTCTGTTGGTTTTGCAGATTTTTATTTAGAGCCTCCGAGTATGTTTTCATGTATTTATGTGTGCTTTTTGCCGGTGCTGATTTAATGGGTCTATGTAAGACTGGTGGTGTGATGCAAGTATTTCCCTTCTCCTCTTGACTGTCTGATCCAGTCTTGGGTTGAGAGAGCTTAGCCTCTAGTTTGGCTGTATAACTGCATCTCTCACATGTATTAGTGTTTGGTGGTAGGAGGAGGGGGTTGTCTGTGTACATGAGGCAGTTGTAACATTGCCTCAAAATGCCCAGATTCACCAGTTGGACTGGAGAGTACACCTGAAACTGCCCTTTGGACATGCCTGGATAGGTACAGTGAACTGTTTTACTGGGTGGCTGGTAAGGTCGAATAGAGAGCCTTGTCCTTCTGTACAGTACAGGAGGGCCTAGTGCTAGGCTTTATAAGTGCTTGCTATAAGTTTTGAGCAAGTGCTGGGCTGAGAAATGAATAGCTTGAGTGCCTAAGTTGGAAGTTTGTCTAGTTCCAAGGGAAAAATTGAAGAGGAGACTTTGTGGAGCCCGGAATAGTTTTACCTTGGCTAACCGGCACTGCCCAGCATGCAAAACCGGGCAAATACGGTATTTATAGCAGGGAAATTAAAGAGATAGAAATTAGCCCAAAATGGCCAATAAACTACTAATTTCTGGGCTAAAACCACTCCTCCAGGGACAGATAGGCTGCTCAAAGCTCCCCTCTCTCACAGGTGAACAGAGAAACTTCCTTCTATCCAAGTAATGTATGGGCAAACACAGAGATTTGTAACACAGCCCTGAATTCAGCACTAACCTGAAAACTGGACTATACTAGCTTAGAAAGGCGGGAAGCAAGTATATATATATATATATATATATATATATATATATATATATATATATATTTTTTTTTTTTTTGTTTTTTTTTTTTTTTTTTCAGAAAATAAAGCAGATACACTCAAAAAACAGTTTAAAACCACAGTAAAGGATACTTATTGTCATATATCGCAGATCAGAGTTGTAGTCAATGCCCCCAGTAATAAAGTAGGAAGAAACACAAATACAGTAAAAGCAGATGAATAAAGTGCAATTTATATATATATATATATATATATATATATATATATATATATATATATATATATATATATATATATATATATACAATAGAAAACTAAGAAACTGACTTAAACAAGTTACCCAATTAACCAGAAAAAAGCTCAAAACTGAGCCCTGTTCCAGCAGTCTTCAATCAGACAAGTTCTAACTGCACACCCCTGCTTACTAGGGTGCAGGGGGAACCTTCTCCAAAAAAAGATGGCCTGGATCAGTGCTCAAGTTATACAAACAAAGCTAGATTCAGTAGGCCTTAATCTGGTCTATGCTACAGCAACAAGGTGCACCAGTTTCAGAAAGAAACAGTTCAAATAAGCAGTCACAATAAGCTTGTGACCAGAAATTCCCAGCTCAGAAGGGCAGAATCCAGCCTCTCCTCCCACAAGAGTGCAGACCACAAACCTTCGTAATGTAGAATAACCGGCCTGAAGCCCAAATTCTTAAGCCAGAACTAATATACTTTTAGAATAGCGGACACTAGGCCTTCAATCAGTAATTCCCAGCATAGAAGGATGTAAGCTACCTGTCCTGCCACAACAGTGCAGACCACAAACCTTTTTAATGTAAAACAGCCTGTAGGAAGCCCAAGTGCTTAAACCAAAAGACTTAGAATAGCAGTTACAATTTAATAAGGCTATGATCAAGCAGTAATAAATGTAGCAGAATAAATAAAATTGAGTACTTTTAAGAAAAGCAAAATAAAGTAGGAGGAAACACAAATACAGTAAAAGCAAATGAATGTTGTTGTGTCTTTCGGCTTTTCCCGGTTAGGGGTCGCCACAGCGGAACTCCGGTCTGCTAATCATTGGCAGTGGATTTTTACATGCCGAGTTGCCGGCCTTGATGCACAACCTTCAATGAAGGTACGCCCATTGACGCATGTCTCCACACAGAAGACGCTCTAGCTGAGAATCGAACAGGACAATGTCTTACTGTGAGGTGACAACACTACCACAGCAGCTCCACCACCGCAGTAAAAGAACCTAAGTGGACTGGCCTTCTCAAATCTTCTCTCTGTATTAAGTAGAGTGAACACTAGACTCAGAATGTGATCTAACTGTACTTGGTTAAGTGAGCAAATGAGATGGACCCAGGAGGACTGTTCTAATGCAGACTAACAGGAGGGGTGGGCAATTCCAGAGCCACCAATACTAATACCAACACAGGAACAGGGAGGGTGGGGAACTAACTGTGGAGAGACACACAGCACACTGTTCAGAAACACACAATTAGGAAAGAGAAAAAATGAAAATACAGAACTTTTAAAACTGAAAATTTGTACTTAACAAAAACTAAAATTCACTACTGAAAGTTTCACTTAACTTCAGCTTGTAATGTAGATGTTTGTAGCCAAGCAAGTCTCTCAGGAGTTGAGCATAAAATGATTTCTCAAACTTTGTGGCTAGCACTTAAAGAACAGAGGAATCCCTCTAGGCTATTAAATATCAGATAACAAAGAAGTGATAATACCACCCACTCTTATAGCAAAATAACTGCAGAGAGACACACATCACACTCACACAATTAGGAAACAGAAAAAATGAAAATAAAGTACTTTTAAAACTGCAAATCTGTACTTAACAGAAGACAAAAATTCACTACAAGTTTCACTTAGCTTCAGCTTGTAATGCAGATGTTTGTAGTCAAGCTACCTGATGCAGATTCTGATGTGAAATCAGTCATTTATAGCATATGTTGCACTTTATACATACACAATATTTAAGCTCCCTGATTTCAAACAAGGTGGAGGAATTGCCCTACTATTACTCATTTAAAGCAATATTTCTATCACATGAACACATAATAGACCAATAAATACATTTGCCAGTTTCTACATGGAGGCTTGGAGGTAAATTGCATCACAAAGACCCTGAGACTTTAAAACAAAAACAATATGCATTTTTCATTCTTTCAGTTAAGTTGAAAACTGCTGGCCAGTAATCTTTTGACACTCATAATAATATGACTCATCTCCAAGACTTCTTCTAATTGCAAATAGGGGGATTTCAAGTTCATTGGGCTTACTATTCACAGTTAGTTTTGACACTTTATCACTATTTATTTTAGAAGAAAGCAAAGTAATTCCTGGTTTATAATAATGAGAAAGTAATCCCGTAACAGACTCAATGAAGGCTGTCCCAAAAATGTCACCAATGTACCAGTTCAACAAATCAGACTCTTCAGTCCAAAAGGTATATTTCCACAAGATTTAATGAACGAAAAACGTAGAACATAAGTTAAGCACTTTCATTTCCAAAAAACGGAAACTTCTTCAGAACAACGTAACATCCTCAAATTCTATTAGGAACTGATCAAGCTGAAGCAAACTTGGGGACATTCAGCAAAATCTGGAACAGTTTCAACTTGAGTTTACAAATACAGCACTTTCAGTCCAGTAGTCCACAATGCCCTGTTGATTCACTTGCTGTGATTAATGCATTTTGCTGGCTTCAACTTTGTTAAACTGCACTTAAAAGGATAGTTGAAGTACTCCTGGAATCTGAATCCAATGAACTCATGAAACCTTTATCTCTTCATTCTTGTGTCCCAAATCCAAACAGGATAATTCACATGGTCCGCACCCCAAACTCTTACTAGACTAAGAGCATAGTAAAAACAGCATAGTAAAAAAATTCCTGGTTTATAATGGAACTTAAATTGGGGTTTGTTAAGAATTGGTTACCTTATACTAATCTTGCAAATCTCAGAAAGTTATGGTACTGGCAACAACCACTGAATGAGATTCCAGCTGAGGAATGCTTTAAACTGACTGACAGTTAACTTCCCTACTAACTGTATGCTTTACACTGAAATAGGACAGTTTTCTCAATGTCTGACCAAATAGGAACAGGAAAATAATTTTAGTCATATCTGTCAGTGGCTAAGATGACAGCTATATTGCAATACAAATGATCAAACTGGGGACATGAACACCTTCTAAAAGTGGATGAAAGAGCTTACAACAAATAATTCTAAGCCTGTTGTTTTGTTCTGAAATTACCAAACAGATTAAATGATATGAGAAAACCTTCTTTCTTGAGGAGGGAAGGGAATGTATGTAATGGATACAATAATAAGTGTGTGGTATTCATTTTTAAGGCATTAAGAAGCCAAGGATAATGGATTACTGAGCCATCTGTGTAAGCCCCAAATCACGTTAGCTCTGAGATTGTCAAATGCTGGGAAACACTATGATGTTACTGTTAGTATTATTGTCACACTGTTCTTGGCACTCTAGTTCAGTTATCAGCAGGGGGAGGCCTTCTGTGTGGAGCATGCATGTCCTATTTGTGTCCAAATGAGCTTTTGCTGAGTGCTTTGGTTTGCTCTCACTGTCCAAAGACATGCCATAGGCAATTACTGATCTTCTAAATTGTCCACAGGTTTGTATGTTTGTGTGCATGTGTGTGCGTCTTGTAGTAGGTTGGCACCCTGTTCAGGATATGTTTCTATGCCCTGCAAATGCTGAGTGCTGGGATAGGTTCTAGCTCTCCTGTGAACCTGTACAGAATTAACTGAGTAACCAGTGAACAACTGACTGACTGACTGACTGAATGAATGACTTATTGGAAGCATAACTTTTCATAAGATTACAGTTTGTACTAAAATACGCACCTTGCTATTAAAGACCAAGAAGGTAAACTATAAGTCTGATAGATACATTACAGTAATGGGGTGAAATGTTCATTATCCATTACAGTAATGGGGTGAAATGGTCATTATCCATTAGAGTAATGGGGTGAAATGGTCATTATCCATTAAGTAATGGAGTAAAATAGTCATAATCCATTACAGTAATGGGGTGAAATGGTCATTATCCTTTACAGTAATGGGGTGAAATGGTCATTATCCTTTACAGTAATGGGGTGAAATGGTCATTATCCATTACAGTAATGGGTTGAAATGGTCATTATCCTTTACAGTAATGGGGTGAAATGGTCATTATCCATTACAGTAATAGGGTGAAACAGTCATCATCCTTTAAAGTAATGGGGTGAAATAGTCATTATCCTTGCTCCTTCTTACCAATGGCTGCATTGCTAAATTAATGAGTAAAGAGAACTAAATAGTATTTTTGTCTGACTGTGTAACCATGTGAAAAATCTGCGGAGAAAAGATTACTAGCCTTAATTGTAGCTGCTAGTGAAGAATACACACATTTAAATCCAATTAATAAAATAAATAGGAGAGCCTATGTCTTTGAGGGCATTGAACAAGAAAACTCTATTTTATTAAAACCTGTTTCAACATAAGGACAAACTATTGCCTTTCTACTTTCGTATATTTTAATTCAGATAAGATATACATTTTGGGGTAAATTTAAAATCCTCCTCAGTTCCAGAGTATTAAACACTTAGTGGTTTCATCCATATATTTTCCAGATGAACAGCCAAGATTTTTTCAGAAATTTGGGGATTCATATTACAGAGAAGAGCTTACATAAAGATGGAAGGGCAGGTCTTCCATAGTTTGGGAATAGTCATGACAGAGGCCTTCAAAAAGCAGGAATGGTGAATATGGAGAAGTGAAGCATTGTACTGAAGCAAATAAGGAATAAGGTGTTCAGTAAGGTTTCTGTGGTGGCTAGCAATTAGATCACCTGGACATGGAGTTTTTGCAATTTCAAAGTGCTGGTTGTGCAAACAACTATAACTAAAACAAGGGGATCAAAAAACTTCTTCCTTTGAAAGAGTGAGTAAGTCTGAGCAGACGGAAATTCTGAATCTCAGTTTACTGAATGGGTAAGTTAGAAGGGGTATATAGTTTCTTAGTATAATCTGCAAAATCACACACAGTTGCTCATGGGTGAATTGGCTGCTTGTCTGGTTGAAACAAACTTTCTTTAGTACGTGCACTATATATTGAGGTACTATAATGATTTCTGTCTTTGTAATTTAATTTAGTGGAATTCATTAGAGAGATTTGCCTAAAGGGTTTTGTATTTCCTGAGAAGTTCATCTAAAATTAAGATTTCATAGAGAAATCACAATCAGTAATATTCATATACATCTTTTCTGCATGCTGTTCTATTAGCTACACCTGCAGGTAGTTTTTTGCATTCCCAAGTTCTGAATGCACCGACTGCTAACAGCCTGGACTCTGAATGAGTGTCAGAGATATTGTTAATGCTACCACAAATTAGGACCTAGCATTCTAAACCTTCCTTAACGTTCCTTGTGTAAAAAAGGCACAAAATCCTTAAAAATGCCTATTTTCTAAAATTCCTAAAAATAAATGTCAAGAAATGATGCAAAGAGAATAGATTACCTAAAGGATTTTAATTTAGGTAGAACTCTAGATGATTCTGAAGTCAAGAAAATGTCACATCGAGAGTGCTTTCATACATTATTGTGTTTTGAAAATATAATGCCTACTTGTAGAACATTCTCCATGGACTTGCTAGGTTAAAAGTCTTACTTAGTTCTTGGAATGCATGCACATCTTAATATTTTAGGAATTTAGCACCATTTCTGTCTAATTCTAGAATTCATGGATACAACAGTTTAATCACGGCCTGAATTATGAGGTTCTAACCTCCCTTGCTTCGAGTAACAAAAATAGGAAGACTCGTTCAGGGTATGATATAAAAATAATAATATTGTAATACCTGTGATGAACCCTTTAACAATAATAGTTGTACTTTCCTTGTCTCTAATAATTTAATGACCCATCCAGTACAAAAACAACTTTGGAAGAATGTTGTACCAGAGCTGGCTTGACACCCTTCAGCAAAGTATTGAAATTAGTAATCTTTCCATCTAATTTTTTTATCATTAGTAGTGATGTGGGTATGTTGGCTAAATGATATATTAATTTGCAGGTCCATGTCTGAACTGTAATATTTTCTTTTTGCCATTCATATTATTACAATAGACACTAGTAGTTTGAAGACCTTGATGGCTCAAGAATAACCATAGGTAATTGAAAACAGATCCAGACCTCCTCTAACCTCAATGTAGGTACACCTTCAGAACTACTGCAAACAAAATCCCACATGAAATTGTTACTATGTCTTAGCATATTGAAAATAAAAGCAGAAATCCAAAAAAGCCACAACTGGAGTAAAACAGAAACAACCCAACCCTTAAACACCTCTGTTTCTGTCAGATGGATCCCCTCCAGGGACCTAGATAGCCAGCTGGGAATAATAAATAAACTGAGGGTGAATATCTTCTCATTTAGACCTAGGCTACTTCTCAGTAATGGAAAAGTACAAAGAAAATCATAAACACAAGGGAACCATGGTGATCACTTATTAACAAAATAGTGACAGTAAGCTGATTTACATTTAGTCTATACATTTAAGCTGGTAAAGAAGCAAGGATAACAGGAGCTTACAGGTAATGGAGTTGTAACCATGTAACTGACTTTGAACCACCATAGTGAACTTAGTGTAATATCCCAGAAAAGGTAGAAAGGATATCTGCTAAATGTGAGGGCAATTAGGGGACAAAAATAAACAACATGATTCTTGGTTCAGGTTGAAGCCAGTGGTTTGAAGAAATTTGATTGCAGCTTACTTTCTGTGAACATCAGACTAAAATTTTTTTTTCAGAGGAAGTACTCTTACACCACCCGTATGATAGATCCCCCCTAGATTTATGTATACTTACTCCAAGGTCTCACAAAACAGGAGAAAATTCCATTGTTGTTGAAAATAGTTTCAGAGTCAATTAATCGGACTACAAACATTTGCAAAAAAAAAAAAAAAAAGACTCAGTAACTTGATACACTAATTCCAGCTACTTGGTGACTATCATATTATTAAGTCTCAGCATAGTTATTTACTTGTATATCTCTATCTCTGTTCCAAAACAGGGCAGCATATTCGGTGATATAGAAAATGTTGACTGGACAGGTCTCCACAAGATTTATAAATTTTCTAAAAAATTTCCACAGCCATTATAGATAAATAGTTCCCTATTGTATAAAAAATACCTCAGAGGTCAACATTGTTTATGAATAAATTAAATTCTCAAAAAAAATGCTAAAATGCAGAAATAAAGCTTTGGGAAAATGGAAAACAACCAAATGATAAAAATACCTCAGTATATTCAACACAGTTAAAAAGGAATGCACATTTATCATAAAGGAAGCCAAATCTAAATTCTAAGATATGAACTAACAAGCACATATGGTAGTCAACAGCTACTCTAGAAAACAATAAAAGGCAGAGCATACTTTGAAAACAATCAAAACAATATATCTGCCTCACTCTGAGTGCAACAGACAACCTCTATTAAAAAAAGACTCTTGTCAGTTCACCCAGTACCAATACACCCTCCACCTTCATGCTCAGTGTCAAAACTGTCAGATAACTATCAGACTCAAAACCCCTAAATAAGCCTTCATGTGATACTATATGCAACCCATTCAACAAACCCCAAATAAATAGTCAAAGAATACTTTTCTCAGTACAAGGCAATAATATGGCCCCACCATTCCTCTTTAAAGAAGGAAATGCCAAAACTGTCAAGAAATATTTACAGAAATTAGACACTAACTGAAACCTAAACTCAAAGAGTCTGTATCCAGCTTTCCTGAAGCTAGTAGCCCATACGTTTTCTAGATTGATCCACATTTTTGAGCTATCATTTACTAAAGGGTTAGTCCTACCACTATTTAAATAAACACTCATTAACCCATCACCAAAACATCCTCTCCATTCCTACACCTTGGGTTTAGACAAAGATCCACATTACACCCCATATCTACAACATCTGAATAAATCATATATAAACCAACTACTTGGGCACTTAAACAATGATAGCTTGCTAATAGATTCACAATATGGATTTTAAAATGGTTTGAATACAACTGCAGCTGTTTATGCAGTTGTCAATAAAATATATTCTGCTATGGATAAAACAAAACAGGTAGAATTTCATAGACATTTTCGTTGCTTTTGAGAGTGTCAGTGAATCCCTTCTCCTAAACAAACTACAAACATTAGGCTTTGGTCTGAATACCATTGCTTGGTTTCATATGTTGCCTATCAACATAGCATTTAAAATAGACACAACACCTAATTACTTAGTGGAAAGTGTTTTCAGCAGAATTACTCACAAGGCTTTGTCCTAGGCCCCATCCACTTCTCATTTTTTTTTAATCTTGTGACCACAAACATACATGCGTCTAATAGAATACTTGGTGACAATATTATACTTCACAGCTCTGCTCACTTCACTGATCCTACATACAAAAAAAAAAAAAAAACTCTGCAAAGAGCTTCAAAACAGTCAACTTAAAATTAACCTTTAAATATGCAGCAATGATTTTGGCATAAAATATAACACATGCAGACCTCTAGACAGAGCAACAGTAATTACAGTGGATGTCTTCGAACCGGGAATGAACCTTGAACCAAATGTAATATTCAAAATGTGCAATTAAATAATAATTTATAAAGTTAACACTCTAGTAAGAGTAGAATATGTGACATCTAACTATATTACCCCATGAGCAAGGCATGTTCTGACAAGAAATGTCCTGATGCTAAGAGTTTAATATGCCCTTGTAATCACCAGATTGCTTTTATCATAGCATACTTTGAGTATTCACCATTAGAGCATCTGTAGGTTTAAAAACCTCTGTCCCCATTTCGAACACACCACTCTGCCACTCATAAGAAAGCCATCTGGCTTCCCATGACAGGGACAGCATGCTCCATATTATTGCTGTTCTCTAACTAATGCATAACAACTACTGAACTACTGTACTACTCCTAAGAACAAAATATCCGTAAGAATGTTCCATCACATGTTGAGGTCTAAAAATGGCGCAACACCTTCCCTTTACAGACCTGTCTCTGATAATTCAGTGTGGGTAAAAAGCTTATCCAGAATTATTCCAGCAAACGGAAAATATGTACACATGGAAATGAGAAAAATAGCAACCTACAAAGAATTTAGAGAAGCCTAACAAATAATCAGCTATATATAGAAATGTGATTGCTTCAGTGGAGCAGTATGATTTCAAATTAGACTTCACTTGCCTCTAAACTCTCTCTTATTACTTCTGTGTCTTGTCTAAAGAAAAATGGTGTTAAGATTGAAAATAGACATGATATCAGTACACCGTAAATGTAATGCAGATGCAAATGTCTATCAGTGTCTAAATTGCTGGATAATACCTGGCAAAACAAACAAGTGATTGTGATGGTGCTATAGTATTATTACATAAATGCTTTGATATTGATGCTGTTGTGTTTTTTTATTGCACAAAGACTTTACTGTTGATGCTGCTGTGTTTTTTCCTACACAAAGAGTTTACTACTTTTATAGAATTGTATTTAAAGTATGCTACTGTACCTAGTGCTATAAATTTTGTAATGATTTTAATGACATCACAATTTCACTGATGTAGCTAAAAATAATGGAACACTCCTTTTCATTGGCTTAAGTGCCCTAGGTCATGATTGAAAAGGTCTTGGGGCCAGTTTCTTTTCAAGGATATCAAACGGATGAATGAATGAATGAATGAATGAATGAATGAATGAACAAAAAAGTAAACAAATAAATAAATAATGTACAATGGGGAGGTGATGAGATGGACAAATGCAGTGCATGTCAGGATTTGGACCAGGTGCTCACTACAGCAACATCAACACCACTCAGATTAGGGATAAAATGGATAATGTAGTCTCTGACCTGTCCCTATATACAGTTAGGTTTGCAAGTTGGCAACAATCAGATTGTTTAAAAGCTGCAAATGTGAGAAAGTTAGCAGGAAGAAATTTGCAAACAAGTCTTAATAAATGAAATAAATCATATTTTCCTTAGAAGAACACAAAGAGATGATTAAAAGTATCACAGGTGATAATGAGAATTATCCATTCTAAGCTCACTTTAACAAGTCCTTTTGGTAAAAGTACAATAGCTGAATTTGGTAGCTGTGAAAAGAAAACTCATGCTTCATAGATTCATAGGTGTTTATTACGCTAAGGACCACTGGGGCCCTTTTAAGCCTAGCCAGGCATCCTAAATCTCTGATAAGTTCTGGTGCCCTTAGTAAGTGTAAGCAGGGGCTTGGCAGATGAACCATTTACAAGCAGGTGCCTGGGAGATGAACCATTTACAGGTTGTCTGTGTCCATTAGACACATCGATGCCAAGCCAAGGATGAACTTCCTGCTCCCCATCGAAGTGTGCAAGTTGCACTTGAATTGAGTTAGGGAGGAGCTCTGCTTCACATTGATGGGGAGCCTGTTCCAGACAAGGGGTAGTAGTCTTTGTGATACATACTTGTGTCTCCAGCAGGTCCTATTTATATCACAGGTAAGGTTTAAGTCTTTATAATGCATAATTCTGGTGCTGTTTGTTTTGTGGTTATGCAGGAGATCCAGCAGAGCGAGGTCCAATGGTGCCTTGTATGCCAGGCATAGATCTCTCCTCAACAATGTGTAGGATACAGAGTACAGGTGTACATCTTTGAAGTGGCCTGCACAGGACATGCAATTTAATCTCTCTGTATTATTTTAGTGAGGAATCTCTGTAGATGTTCCTATTGTTGGATGTGCCTGGTTAGTTACATACCAAAAGGGGCATTATACTCAGTGATAGGTCTGATGAATGATGAGTACATTGGAATAATGACCTCCTTGGATGTTGATGCCGTAACTTAATTTATAAGTTGCACAACACAGAATGATTTTCTCACTACCATAGACATGTTGGTCAAAGGCTTGATTACTGTCTATATATGTCCCTAAGTCCCTGACTACTGGGTCAACTCTTAGACGTGTGTTGCCAATATGATAGTTACCAAAGGTGGTTGAATGCTTGAAGGATGCTATTATGCATTTCTTTTCATATAGTTTTAGTCCATGGCTATGATACCAGTTATTTGTCTGTGTCAGCCCTTCTTGGAAAACATTAGTGTTGGTAGGGGAGTCTGTAAATGCTCCTAATTTGCAATTGTCTGCAAATTTGGTCAGCCAGAGGCCCTTGACATAGGCCTTGACTTCAGAGAAGTAGATGTCAAAAAGGATTGGCTACAGGACCAATCAGTAGATAAGTATTATGGTAACTACCTTTGCAGGCCTTTTTAATACTAACAAATTTTTCTTCAAAGTTGAGAATCAAAACCTGTGCTTTGCATCTGCAAGGTAAACACCTTAACCATGATGCCAACCCTCAACCAGTATCAAAATATGTTTGACTTAACAAACCTACGTACATGTTAGGCTATCAGTCTACAGACTATTACAAGCCTAGCCAATAAATAGAAATGAGAGTCAAACCCTGTACCTTGTATTTGTGAAGTAAATACCTTGTACCAACTTTTGAATGAAGCTAAATGGAGTTAACTTGAATAGTCAGAAAAATAAGTATTTAAGTCATTAAGTGCTGTAATAATTTAATGACAATAACTCTCTTCAGGACAGTTAAAGAAAACTTGGTTAGGAAGAAAAGCTTAAACTCAGGTGTGCAAACAGAATTTGGATATTTGACTGAGAAAAAGCAAATAACATTTAAACCACATATTAAGGGTGTGGTCCCACCAGTTGAGAACTACATTCAAATTAACCTTCTGGAAGTGCTAAAGACAAAAACAGAAACTATTTAGACAGGAGACAACAAAGTCATTGTTAATGATCTCATATGTATCTGCATTTATAAGAACAGTGATAAAGGCAACTTACATTCGGCTGAATGAGATAATATTTATTTATTTATGTATTTACCAGGGAAATTCTGACTAGACACAGGTCCTTTTTCAGTGTAGGCCCAGGGTGAAAAGCTCCACAGTACAATAAGTAAAATATACAAGAATAAATGAGCTTACAGTAAAGTGGCATGGCATACAATAAAACAGGGTAAATAGTTCCATAGTAAGGAACAAAACATACAATAAGATACCGTGAAATAGGCTCTAGTAAGAATTTAAAGAGACCTACCAAGAAACATATGAATTAAGCTGAAAAGCATGTTCAGTGGCATATAATAAAAATAAAAATCTGTACTGTTTGGATAGGAGGTTTGTTAGTCGGGATTGGAGCAAGGACAGAGCCAGTGCATTTTAGGTGAGATTTGAGTGTGGTTTTGAATTGACCACTGGAAGATAACTTGGTTATTGAGGGGAGAGGTTGTTCCATAGTTTGGATATGGCACAGGAGAATAGAGCTTCTCTTGCTGATTTTTTTTGGTTTGGTGGTAAGAAGTAGATTTTTGCTATTCAAGCATAGGAGTCTAGATCAGCAGTAAGGTTGGAGTAGGTTTTGAAGAGATGGGATCTTATGAGAGTGGTTTACTAGTTTGTGGGCAAATGAGAGTTTATTTGGGTGAAGAAGTTGTGGGAGTTTAAGCCAGTCAAGTTTCCTAAGTGTGTTACAGTGGTGGCTGCAGAAGGATGCACCTGTTGCAAATTTTATAGTTTTATTGCAGCAAGTTTAGAGCCTGTTTAGGTCAGTCTGTCTAAGGTTGGTGAGTATAGGAGAGGTGTAGAGTAAAGTGGAGATTAGTTGGGACTTGGCAATAGTGGCTCTGGCTGCCTTTTTAGGTATTGTTTGTTTCTATATAGCGCCTCAAGTTTTTTTGTGTGCTTTTATTGTATTAAGAGATATGTGTGAGTCAAATTTGAGATTGTTGTGAATCTCCACACCAAGGAATTTGGTGTGCTCAGATGGCAAGAATGATGAAGTGAAGTGATATAGACCCCTTCAGAGAAGTAGATACCAAACAGGAGAGGACCCAGGACTGAACCCTGTGGTACTCCACTTGCCACTGGTCTGAAGTCAGATTTGGAGTCTGTTACTTTCACAGTGTGGGTTCTGTCAGTGAGCCAGTTGGCAACCCATCTTGTGACATACGGATTTATACCTAGTTTAGTGAATTTAACTATAATTCCAGAATGAGGGATGGTGTCAAAAGCCTTGATGAGATCTAGATAGCCTGTGTGAACCACCTTACCCTCATCTACAGCTTTGGTGACTGCTTCAAAGAAGTCTATCAGGTTTAGGAGACATGCTCTGCCATTTACAAACCTGAACTGGGTGGGGTTCAGAGTTTGGAGATTACCAATGTCTTTGTTTATAAGTTCCATGATGATAGGTTCCATGACCTTGCAGACCAGGCTCATCAGGCTAATGGGGCAGTAGTTCCCGGAGTCCATGATGGATCCCCCTTTGTGGAGTGGGATAACTGTTGCTGTGCACCATTCAGTGGGTACAAAGCCTGAGGTGAGGCTATGATTGAACATGCTACTTAGGTGGGGTGCCAGTTTGTTCTGTAGTTCATGTAGAATGCAGCCTGGGATGTTGTCAGGTCCCATGGATGCTGTGTTCTTGACTTTAGAGAGTGTGATTTTTACCTGTGCAGCCATGATTACAGGAACTTTGTATTCTTCCGGTATAGAGATGGGCCCTTAAGGGGGTGGGGGGGGGGGTAAAGTTAGCACTGAACCTGGCTACCAGGAAGTTGGCAATATCAGTTGGTTCTGTATATTTAGTGCCATTGCGTGGTAACTCAGAGCAGATCTGAGTGTTGCTATTGAGATTCTTGACATAGCTATAGAATGCTTTGTGGTTGTCTCTAGAAACAGTGGTGATTTTGTTTTCATACTTAGCTTTGGAGGATTTTATGAGGGATCTCAGCTTCTTACTGAGGCTGACCAGGTAGTTCCTCCAATCATGGCATTTTACTCTTTTTTGCAGCAGTTTCTTTCTTCTGTTGTAGAGTTTGTTTATGGCAAGGGACCACCAAATTGGCTTCCTTTTTTTGGAGGTTAGCATCTTGGTTCTGTTAGGGATAGCGTGATCCATGCACTCTTGTAAGTGCTTATAAAGTGCATTTGTGTAGGATTTAGCAGTCGTATCTCTATTGTCCGTTTGCATGGGTGTTGTGAAGTTTGCCACTTCTGTCTTAAGAAACATGGAGTTGGCTTCGGAGAAATTTTTTACAGTGGTTTCCCTAATGCGGGGTGGGGGTGGGATGTGGATGTCTAGTGTGATTAGATTGTGGTGGCATCTGACCTATGAGGAATTGACCTCTGGTGTGGAACACCAGTCACCCATGTTGGTAATGACCAGGTCTAGGATACTGCTGCCCCTGGTGGGGGTGTAGATAAGTTGATCCAAGGCATTGGAATTTATGAATTCAAGAAAACATTGAGCAAAATAGTTGGTACATGAGTAGTTTTCCCAGTTAATGGTGAGGTAGTTGAAATTGCCCATTATAAGGGTGTTAGGTTGTACCCTAATATTTTCCAGTATATCAAGAAATGAGGACTTGGAATCCTGGGGCATGGTGGGGGATCTGTAGTAAGCTACAATTTGGAGTGTGGTCTTGCCCAGAGTTAGTTGCACTTGGATAATCTCGGATGCGTTATGCTGAGCAACTAACCTGGAGCTGTGGATATCCTTAATGAATATGGACACTCCTCCGCCTTTAGTGTTTCGGTCCAGGTTAGGTGGCTGAAAGATGTGGTATGAATTATAGACTGGTAATACAGGGGTGCTGTCTGGAGCCTTGAACCAGGTCTCTGTCACTGCACAGATGTTGATGTTCTCTATTTTAAAGAGTGCCTCGAGTGAGTGCATTTTGAGGTTTAGACTTCTAGCATTGAGTAGCATTACCCTCAGATTTTGCTTGCTTGTACCTGTTACAGTGGTGAATTTGTCATTTGAATCTTGCCTAACAAAGCCACTATAGGGGTGGCAGGAGCCTTAGCCAGTATTCAGAATCCCAAGGGTGACAGGTGCAGGGCATCTCTGGCAAAGCATCGTGGTCTGTCAATCATGTCATCCCAGGCAGACAGATACTGGATCCCCTTAGAATGACACCAGAAGCTTAGGCAATTGTTGAAGCCAATCATTTTGTCCTTGTATTGTGGTATCATTCTGGGTGATGGGTGATGGCAGGATGCTACTCAGGGCTAGGGTCATACCTACCTGGGCTGCAAGATCGGAGAGCTCCCCATGTCTCTTTTCATGTAGTCCAGGGAGGTACGTCTCAGGTCATTCACACCAACATGGACAATGACAGAGTCATATTTGTACTTGTGGAGTGACCTGAGTGCGTGCATTATGTGGTGGATCCTGACACTCGACAGGCAGCTGACAGTAACTTTCTCCTTGTTTAGCCTGGTGAGTGGAACATCAGTGTGCCTGACTATAGAGTCACCTATGACTAGAGTGTTGGGTACATTGTTATGTCTTATGGGCTGTGTTTGGGTGGCACACTGAGTTTGTGGGCTATGTGTCATTTGGGTTGTGGTGGGGGGGGGGGGTGGAGGTTGCTTGCATTTCTGCTTTGGAGGTCTCTGTTGCTTGGCCAGATTTTTATTGAGAGCCTGCATGAACATAGGTGTGTGTTTTGTGTTTCTATGTGTGTGTTTTAGTGGTGTAGGTTTTGAGGGGCTATGTGATGAGTGTGGTGTGGTGCAAGTGTTTACCCTCTCCTTTTGACTGTCTAGTCCAGTCTTGGGTGAAGAGAGCGTTGCTTCCAGTTTGACTATATAAGTGCATCTCTCACAGGTTGTAGTGATGGGTGGTAGAAGGAGAGGGTTGTCTGTGTACATGATGCAATTGCTGCATTGCCCCAAGATGCCCAGATTCATCAGGTAGACAGGAGAAAACACCAGGAACTGACCCATAGACATGCCTGGATAAGTGCTTATTTATTAAGTACTAAAAACTGTTTTCCTTTAGAGAAGTGAGGAAAGTTGAGTGCTGTAGTAATTTGTAGCTTATTTAGTGCTTACAACAAGTTCTGAACAAGTGCTGAGCTCAAAAAAACAGATTTGAGTGTTAAAACTAAAAAAATGGCTAGTTCTTAGGGAAATTTTGAAGAGCAGACTTTATAGCGCCGGGAATATTTTAACCCTAGCTAAGCGGTGATGCATAAAGTGTATTTTTTTTAATATAACAGTAGCAAATGAGCAAACTGATTTAAACAAATTAACCAATTAAAAAGCTAAAAACTGAGCCCCATTCCAGCAGCCTTCGATCAGACAAGTTCTAACTGCACACTCCTGCCACTAGGGTGCAGAGGAACCTTCTCCAGAAAAAGATGGCCTGGATTAGTGCTCAAGTTATACAAATAAAGCTAGATTCAGCAGGTCTGAATCTAGTCTTGTGACTATAGCAAACAATGCATACCAGTTTCAGAAAGAAACAGTTCAAATAAGCAGGCACAATAAGCCTTTAACCAAAAACTCCCAGCTCAGAAGGGCAGAATCTACCCTTTCCTCCCTCAAGAGTGCAGACCACACCTTCTTAATGTAAAATAACTATCCCGAAGTCCAAGTGCTTAAACCAGAACTAATACACTTTTAGAATAACAGACACTAAGCCTTCAATCAGCAACTCCCAACTTAGAAGGATGTAAGCTACCTGTTCTGCCACAACAGTGAAGACCACAAACCTTCTTAATGTAAAGCAACTGGTCTGAAGCCCAAGTGTTTAAACCAAAGGCTTAGAATAACAGTTACAATTTAATCAGGCTACTAACAAGCAGTAATAAATGCATTTATTTCCTAATATCCAAGTGATTGGTAAGGGAAACATGGAAATGCTTAGAATGTGAAATATTGCAGTATTTATCATTTACTCTGTGCCTGTTGTGTATAGTGAGGAAATCTGCAAATACCATTTGTGTTGAGTTGTTTTCTGTACTTTGGTCTTTCTAACTTGATTTTACATTTATTTGTTTATATTACTAGAGTTCTATGCATTCTTAATTATGTTATTTTGTATTATAGGTAAGTACTAGGCTAGCTGCCCTTTTAGGACATTTTAAGCCTAGCCAATTTCCCTCAAAGGAGAGAATCAGACCCTGCATATTTTGCCTTTGAGGTACACACCTTAGTCATTATGCTAACCCCTCCAGACCTATAGGCACCTACTTTAGACTGTGTTGCTCTTGTAAGTTTTCTACTTCATTTTAACTATGAATATGCTTCTTTTTCAATTTGTCTATACTATACAGGTTCATTTTTCATCCATTCAATGGCAACATTTATTTGCTCTTCAGCTACATTTCTTTTTTCATTATCTAATTGTATTTTCATGTTACACCTCCTCTGCATCACATAAAAGTCAAGAACTTTGCTTTGTTTCAGTGTGATACTACTTGCCAGTGTTTCAGTAAATAAATACAGCTAAAAAGAAAATGTATGCCATTTGGCTGAAAGAAACAGCAATTTTTCATGTTCATTTATTTTAAATCCTTATTAACTTTCAGCAGTAAGAGTTTCTTCATTCCTTGTCTACTTTTTATTTAAGAAATAAATTGCTAGCTACAATGAATGAACTGTCATAGTATATAAATATCTCATGAACTAGGAACAATATAACTTGGCAGCCTACTCTAGCATTATAAATGGATCAGAAAAATATAAAGATGAATGGCAGAGTATCTATATTTGATAGAGTGGTTGTGGTTACACTGGTATTTGTGGTCAGTGATATTTCAACAGCAACTGACCTGGTCTTTCAACTGCCAGGAAGCAAGACAATAAAGAGCAAGGTGTAACTTACCCCACTAAAGAAAAAAAATAGTAATCATATATTTTCCTTTTTCTGTTTAATTATGAGTATGCATTGCTGAATTTGATTACATTAAAACTATGCACTTAGGTCACTTATGTTTGGTTTTATATATGAAGATATTGTTAGACAAATAAACTCATGCTAGAAAATCTTCATAAAGAACAAACCTTTATTATGCACTTACTAAACAAAATGAGCAGGCAAATAATAAGATGGAGTTACACATTTGTATTATTTTTCGCTCAGTACAGATTTAACGTTAAGGAATAATAGGTTTAATTGATTAATATGCTCCATATACACTACTATATAACTGGTGAACCATTTTTCTATATACTTTTGTTGTTGCTTTTCATGTAAACATTGAAATGTTGTTCTCTCTGTCATTTTCACTATAAGAATGTGCTCTGATTATTGTTGTCTATATGCGACCTAGGCTGGGCCTGAAATTGATCAATTTTTATTTATGCTATAACCCAGTAAACAAACGTAAATACAATTAAATAAATAAATGAATGAGTAATAACTAAATAATGATTTACAAAGGAACCACACCATGTTTCACTTGAAGCTCAGTGATTGTTACCAGATTGTGGTATAAGACAAGATCTAGTGACTAAGTTCTGTAGTCATAGTCATTTACACAAATGTGGTTAGGCTTTCCAAGACATGCATGAATTAGGACAGCAGAGCCATGATTTATAGAGGTCATTTACAGCAATCCATGATGACCTCTAATGTGCTTATGCAATGTACAAATAATAAGATGGAAATAAGGAGAAATATAAATCTACTTATGTTAATTAAGTATTTTTTACACCATTTGGGATTCATAATAGTAATTTTTTTCCACTTTTTTGCTCTGGTCACAGATGCTCTGTATAAAGGGAAGCATTGCCAACTCTATCAGAGTTGCACTTGGTGAAAATACTGTTAATTGCTGTGAGCATTGCTATTTCTAGGTTTAAGTCACTTGTCTTGACTGGGCCAAAACCACTTGTGCCCATCAGTGCTTGCCCACCAAGAAAGTAAAGAAGTACTAATAACTTTGATAATTAGGAAATCTTTGATAGGTTCATAGTGGACAGAGACATTATAAGGGTCTTACTGGGCATGCTTGACCCTCAAAGGGGCACTGGAAGAATGCATGGATTTCGTATTCCTGTGGACACGAAAGTATGCATAACCCTCACTATACGGGGACCTTCCAGAGACAGACTGGGGACATGTTGGAGTCTCACAGGCCACTGCCTTTAGGAGACTGCAGCAATTTCTGAATGTAATCTTAGCACATGTAGATCAGTACATATATTTCCCAGTGTCACCTCAAGACTAAGCCAGGACTGTATTGCCTTTTATGGACTGGCATGTTTCCCTGAGGTACTCGGTGTTATAGATTCCAGCCATGTTGCAGTTAAGGACCTTCCTTGTCTATGGGGATGGACAGTATTACAATAGGAAGGTCTACCATTCCATCTATTGAGATTTGGTGTACAATACATGAGGGGTACATCACCAATGAATCTGTCCAGCATCCTGGCAGTGCACATGATTCCCATATCTGGCACACTAGCTTATGCCCAGTTGTCACCTTGTTGGTAAGTGGAAAAATATATTTTATATGGTATTTAAGTAGTTATTCACATTAAACTGTATTGCTATATAGTATTTTTTTTTCCTTTTTGTATTCCCTTTTTTCTCTACTTTTTAAGGAGATGCTGGATATCCACTGAGCCATGGTTCATGACTCCAATCAGAAATCCATGTGGAGCTAAAGAGGAGACATATAACACATCCCTGTCTCAGACCAGTATTGTCATTGAGAGGATCTTTGTCTTCCTGAAGAGCCAGTTCAGGTGCCTGGATGACCCAGCTACTACAATGACCCTTCAATATGACCCAGTTACTACATGCAGGATGTTTACTGCATGTTGAATTCTGCATAATATGATTGTGCATCAGCCTGGTGGTGAAGTAACTTATGCTGCCACTGCAGTTTCCTGTTCTATTCTCACTATGACTAATAATGACCAGCTGGCAGCAGTAATAAGGGACACTATATAACAGGCTCATGCATGACATGCAGCTGTGCAAGTAAAGAGGCAGCATGTAGCCTAGAACTATGGACCATTACACTCAGATTAGTGTTTTCTTTCTTTTAAAATCACATAGAGTATAACTGATTTATGCAGTGATATCTGTGGGTCATGCTGTGTGGTGCATGGGCTGCTGTCACTGTTCATCTAACATTCTCTCGCATATGAAAATATTTTTTTTATTAGCTGTTTGAATAATACTCATGCTGCTGTCATACCTGAGTGCTGAGTGATTCCTGTTCAGGGACGCTGAAAGGCATCAAATAGAAAATTATTCACAATCTTATCTACATTAATGAATAACTTCTGCTTAAATGATTAGTTAAGTGTGCAAAAGTAAAGAATACTGACAACAGTGAAATACTTCATGAGGTAACACATTGCAAATGTATATAATGCTTTCATTTATATACACATTTATTCCTACTTTATTCTATTGTACTGCACATCAGATTAATTTTATAGTGTATACGCAATAAATTCTGACTTAAGAAACTGTCATGATTTTTGCAGTGGGAGGGTGTAGTGACAGCAGTGTAAGTTTATATGGTAGGATACTCATTTTACTATGTCATTTCCTTATGATATATTTGGCCCAAAAATGTTTCTTCATTACTAGTTCAATGTTTTCGTTGACTGCCACCTGAAGAAATGGTAATCCATGTAGCATTGTTTTTTGTCAAATGTTCATTCGTGGTGTACCTACTAGTTTTACAGGGATTAAATGAATATATGCAACCCCCAACATCATTTTAACTAAACTGAAAGCTGTGTCACTGGATCTAAATTCACAATAGTTCAAGATCAAATGAGTCATACACATCTTCTACTGATAGGCCACTGCAACAAAGTCTAATCTACATGGCAAAGAATGGAATAACCAGATGTAGATGTATATATGTAGATTTGCAGGAGGGGCTACCATGAGAATTGTAAGGTGAGTTAGCTGTCATGACCTACTTGATGCAGATGATTCTGCTGTCACTGACTTGACACTGCTGCATGATGATGATTGTAACCTCAAAAGTGAGGTTCTGCTAGGTGTAGCTCACCATTGGCATGGTCTGTGTGAAATGTGTTGTGATTGTTCACTTTGACTACTGACATTACAGTCTTGAGAAGCAATGGTAGTATCATGTAATCTCCCACCAAATGTCCAGATAGTACCTTGTCCTCCACCCCTTGCAAGAGTGATTCCAGCTTGACTCTGGTATGTCCTAACTAATACATGAATGGAGGTAGTCAGTGATGCTTGGGGTGCCACCATACAATGCATCAGCATGACCATGGCATTATCCCTGCTCTCTGCCATTTCAGACTGGCGCTGGAGATCTCCACTTATACCCTTGAAGACTCTAGCCATTTTCAGCTGACTTTCTATGGCAGTATTCTGAGCGCTAACAATGTCAAAGCACATTTCTTGTTGGACAGCCAGTGCCTTATATATTTCCTGGAGGTAGTTGGAAGAAATTCCTGTGCCTGGCTCCCTGGCTCCCCTTTGTAAAGATGTCACTATGGACAGTGTGGCCTATGAATGTCTGAATTCATCCTCAGTGTTCTTCTGGGTTTGGAGGTACTGGTGTGGAGGAGCAGGGTTGTTCCTCTGGTACAGCCATCAATACCTTGTCAAGTTAGGCTTGAGTTTGACATGCACTGTCACTTTTTGCAGAGTTTCTAACATGTTGTGAGGTGAGAGAACCTGCTATTAAACCTGTGGACTGCCTGCCACTTCTGTCAGGCTGCCTCGTGAATATAACTATACTATTAGCAGAAGCAGCAACACCCATTCTACTGCAGACTTCGTCCAAATTTATTGGTATAGTTGAACTTTTTGTTTTTGATTCTAACTCTGTAAAAAATATTACAAAATATTATTAACAATAATACAGCATACAACAGTATGTTTACAAGGGGGTGAGTGGGACACTTGTCATGCACATTGCCTTAGTTTTCATTATTTGCTGATGTATAAGGCTCACTTAATACTAACAAACTGTGATGTGTTTAATTACATCATTCCTTGCCAGCATTCAGTTGTCTGTATATAACTGTCCACCGGATTCACTAATCTGCCGTGCAGGACTAAACTAGTCCTGCACATAAGCGAGAGTTTAGGAGGAGGATGGCAGTGCTCCATGCATAATAATGAAGGTGTGCCGTCAAAGCTCCAAATCCTACACTGAGTGTGGACGAGTGCAGGGGGCGTGTCTGAGAGCAAAGCTCTCGAAATAAACATGCCCCTGCAAAGTAGAACAGAGGAAAGTGTAAATAAATGAGCGAAACCGCTCATAGGTGTCCGCATATCTCCACCAACAGTCCCCATGTGTTCAACAGCAACAGTATATTGAAATAAAGCAAAGAAACCCTTGTATTCATTTATTTAAAACCCCGAGTACAGCTAACCATAGGTGCACGGGTTTGCCCATCACCTAGCTACGGTTAAAGCAGCTGAAAAGGCTGAAGAGGATAACAAGGAATATATAAGCAAATGAAGCAGCACAGCAATAGTGGAGCGGTTAGATCATCCACCTAACAAACAGGCATTCCCAGTTCGAGTCCCACTGAAGCACAAATCATTTTTCATGGGAAATCTTTATACAAACATAATTTTACATTGCTTTGCCATATAACCTACATAATAACATTTAAATGTGAACTGGAGTACTGCATGAAATGCACATATGAAGTGTCAGTGTCATAATGAATAAGGTTCAAGTAAGCAGGTCTAAGCACAAATAAGCCATGGTAAGCATGTCCAAGTCCATTTGCATGGGAATAAGCATTGCCCACACAGATTAAGCAAAGTAGAAGCTGAGTGTGAGAAACTGTAACTGGAGGTTAGCAGTGCTTACCATTGCGCAAACCCATGCAAACCCGCTTACAACTGCTTTAAAGTGCCTTAATCACTCAGGATCCAACGTCCCATGTTCTGCCCAGCAACAAAATAAACTGCCTTTGCAAGGCTCAAGCCCAAGACCATATATATATATATATATATATATATATATATATATATATATGTGTGTGTGTGTGTGTGTGTGTGTGTGTGTGTATGTGCACGTAGATATACACAGATATATAGCTATGATAGGAAACAGCACACAAGAATGCCATATGTTCACAAGCTATGCCAATGGAAATGAGGGGCCCAAGCAAGAATCATATAGCATGTAGCATGACCACCCCCCTCACAGCCGGACAAATGAAACATACACACAAACTCACAAACAATGTAAATAGTCCACTGCTGACCACAGGCAGGATACAACTGGGGGAACACAGTGGACCCCTGAAATCTAATCTTGGAACACAGACAGGAGCATCCCTTATAGGATGCCCCAAAAATTGACATATTATGGGAGGAAGCCAGTGCGATGACCTTTCTGGGCGGGGTGTGTACATACCCGGAATACAAGGTTGGGAAAGCCTGATGACCCATGGGTCAAAACAACATATGAGATGGGTCCCGAAAAGTGGAGAGTGGGCAGCATGTAGTTGTGTGTTCAGACTCGACCTGCACCCAGAGTAAGGATGAATGCTGTAGAGGAGGTGCGGGTGGGAGATCTATGGGTAGCTAGTTATGGGTCTAGGTGTGCAGGTGTTAGCTGAAGTGGGTCTATATGGACAGCCACAGGGATGTAAGCAAAAGTGTTCATTGGGCAGAAGTGTCACCCAATGAGCATCCACACCCGCTATGAGTCCCACTGCAACAAAGTTTAATCTACATGGCAAAGAATGGAATAACCAGATGTAGATGTATATATGTAGAGGTATGTGTGTGTATATCTACCCATAGCTACATGGAGATATACCGCTCCCTCTCCGTAGTACAAATGTATACATACAGAGCCAGAATACATATAAACACCCACATATAGATATATACATATGCAGATACCCATATGTCGTTTTATATATATATATATATATATATATATATATATATATATATATATATATATATACATATATATACAGCAATATATAAATATATACATGTATGCATACATATACAGATATATCTGGATATAGTAATGTAGATCTATATATATAAATATATATATATATATATATATATATATATATATATATATATGTGTGTGTGTGTAAATATACACATGTATATAGCTAGGATATGATACAGCAGTTGTGAATTACATATGTTCACAGGCAGTGCAAATGGGGTGAGGGGTCCAATCAACAAATGTGTAACACGTAGCATCAAACCTCCCCCCCAGCTAAACCGGTGAAACATCCAGACAAACAATAAAAGTAAACACACCACTGCTTCCCGGACTACAGGCAGGATACTACCAGTGGGAGAGACCCGCAAAGTCTAATCTTGAAACAAAGACATGTATGTCCCTTGTGGGATAACCAAAAAGTGAAAAATATTTGGGTTTCCTGCCATTACACCGATGTTGAACGGCAAGCCACACATGTTCCCAGTGTACAAGGTAGGGAAAGCCTGATGATCCATGGGGCAAGACAGCATATGTGATGGGTCCTGAGAAGTGGGGAGTGGGTGCAGTGTACATGTGTGGCCAGACCCGACCTACACCCAGAATAAGGAAGAGTGCTCAAGAGGATGTGTGGATTGGGAACTATGGGTATGAAATTATGGGCCTAGCTGAGCAGGTGCTGGCTGGAGTGGTTCTACATGGACTGCCCCAGGGATGTAAGCAATAGTGTGCATTGGGCAGGGCCGCCACCCAACATGCAGCCACCCCCACTACGAGTCCCACTGCAGCACAGTCTATTGTACATGACAAAGAACAGAATAACCAGATGTAGATGTACATACAGAGACAGAATATAATTAAATACCCACATATAGATATATACGTATGCAGGCACCCATACATCCATATGTCGTTAGACACATATATATGTATGTATATCTATATATATATATATATATATATATATATATATATATATATATATGTGTATATGCATACAAGTACAGATATATACATATATATGTATATAGATATGTAGAAATATATATGTATTTATGTGTGTAAACATACACATATATATATATATATAGCTAGGATATTAATTGAATTATGTATTTAAATCACATCTGTTAACCGGGTAAGTCTGACTGAGCTTTTGGCTCATTTACAGCAGAGACCCGAGGAAGAAAGCTCATCAGGACTAAAAAATAATTTGTTAAAAAGGAGTATACAGCAGATATATATATATATATATATATATATATATATATATATATATATAGATATATATAGATTTATATATAGATATGATACATCAGTTAAGGATTACATATGTTCACAGGCTGTGCAACAAACGTGTAACACGTAGCATCAACTCCCCCACCTAGACAGGTGAAACATACAAACATACGATACAAGTAGACTTGGGAGAGACCTGCAAAGTCTAATCTTGAAACAAAGACATCAATGTCCCATGTGAGACACCACAAAAATTAATAATCATCGGAGTCAGTCCCTGTAATGATTTATCTAACCAGGCTGTATACGTACATGGATCAGTAGGTTGTGCAAGCCTGATGACCCATGTTTCGACACAATGTACGACATGGGTCCTGACATGTGGAGAGTGGGCAGTGTGTAGTGGTGTGGTTAGACCCCACCTGCACCCACAGTAAAGATGAGTGCTGTAGAGGAGGGGAAGTTGGGGGAACTGTGGCTATGCAATTATGGGCCTAGGCATGCAGGTGTTGGCTGGTACAGTTGTATTCAGACTGCCCCGGGGATGTAAGTAATATTGCAAATTGGGCAGATCTGATGCCCATACCTCTCAACCTCTAAGAGTAAAACCACTGGACAGAACCTAAACCATTGGGGGGACAAACAGGGACAGAAAGCACATATTCCACTTAAAACCTTAGAAAGCTGATAGAATAATAGGTTATGCATTAGCATGACTTGTCTGAAGATGTGGGTACTTAAACCCAATTACTTGTCTGTATTTAATGGCATTAGTTCCCAGGTATTTGCCAGACAGGTGCAGATTGTAAGAGGAACACACCAATATTATGAAGCAAACTCTGGACAGGACGCGGATTCTGTACAGTCCACAGGCATGCTTACTCCTAACGGGCAATCATTCCCGATATGGGTCCCACTGCAACACAGTCCAGTTTTCATGTCTAATTAAGGTATAACCATATGTGTTGTTGCATAACCCACTACACAACACCTGTGAACACATGGTCGCAACACCCCACGGTAAGCATGTAAGCCGATGTAATAGGCATCACAAGGTATTATTGTAGTCCTCACCCCCACCCAGGGGTGTGAGTGTCCAATGCAAACACCAAATGCAGTGTATATGCACAGCTGTTGTCATAGACAACATGGCCAGTTGTGGACCTTCCCTGCAGCCATCCTGTGCATCCCTGGATAATCCCCCTACTAACACTCCCCTTTGTGCCCCATGCACACCATGTACCTATCAGCCCCTTTTCCATTTCTTTTGTCTACGGGTACATATAGGTGACACCCTCTTCCCCCACTATATTGCCAGTATCTGGAACCCCAACCCACATGTAGTATCACAGCTGTCCCACAGGACACATGTAACTAACACATGAAGGAACACCACAAGCACACCTGGAGCAGCACAGGCTCACCACCTTGTGAAACCCTCCCCTCCACCTTACACCCTATACCACTACATCAACTAGTGATACCGACACTTCTTGTCCTGCCTTGCATGCAAATCCCAACATCTGACATACCTTCCCTATTGTCCCCCATCCAATTATACATACGGGCTACTATACAGTTACAATGTCACCCCCACTACCTATCTGCCTACTTCTTAGCTATTCACCTCTACTGTACTACACAGGTATGGAATAACTACACCTACCCTGAATACCTGCATGTAACCTATTCAGACCTGTGAAACAGGAATTCCATTTCACCTTAAACTGACCTCTGTCAACGGTCATACCTGATATGCAAACCTGACCTAAGCATTGGATAATACCGACAGTTTAACATAAACTATACATGATTAATGGGGGACATAGCTATGTTATGTCTGTTATCCTCTATGAAGGTGAACACCCCAGTATTAACTGGGATACGTAGCTGGGGTCAATGTGGAGCTCTACACCCTGGGCCACCACTGACAATGGACAAGCATACTGTCCGAGGGCCCCGGTTGACAGATGTGAACAAAATGCACAATGGTGCGCATGTGTATGCGGGTGAGCAAGCGGGTGTAAGCTTGTTTGGCCACCAGTATGCGAGTACCACACTGGTGAAGCAATGTAGAGGCTAACTGAGTGCAAGACGCCACAACCAGAGGTCAGTAATGCTGTACTTCGTGCAAACAAGCACATACCTGCCTACAAATGTTATAGAGTGACTTAGTCACTCTGTAGCCAACAGCTGTTGTTGTGGCCTTTAACAAAATAATCTGCACTGCCAGGTTGCAAACCCCCAACCCTGCACACTTTAGTAGATGTGAGTTCCACTAACCCATGGTGGATACACATTCAGCTGCTGTGATTACAAACACATCATCCAGCACAGGCATCCAACAGTATAGGAAGTGTATATAAGTGTGTAGATTAATACCAGAACAACACGTGTCCATTGCTCAACCGCAGCATTATGAGCAGTCTATGTGCAGCACAGAACAGTGCCTGTCCACGCATACTGTGAGAACAGTAGACCTGCATAATACCAAAGGGAATAATGATATACAGTGCACACCATGGGGGTGTGTGAGTGTGCTGCATGCACAATATGTCACACCTGGGGCGTTGGTTCCGTGGAACCGGGAGATGAGGCTGGCCAGGTGTGTGAGCAAACTGCTGCTACACAATACCCTGGCAGGATGCTATCAGTGGGAGAAACACTGCAGACCAGTTAGGTCTACTCTTGGCACAACAACAGGTCCGTCCCTAGTGGGATGAACCAACAGTTGTGGGTCACATCGATGTCACTGCCAGTATCAGAGGAGGATCAAGGGAAGGCTGGTACGTACTTGGACTAAATGGATGAAGAGCCTGCAGACGCTTGGGTGGGGACAGTATACTGGAGGTGTACCGAGACATGCAGAGAGGGAAATGTGTGGAGGTGTGGTATGGCAGGACTAGCAACCGGGGAATAGATGGATGCTGAGTACGTGGAGCTCGGGAGCTGGAGGAAGGGAAAATGGGTATGTCATTATGCTAGACATATGCAAACGAAGCTAAACAACAATAGTGTAGTGGCCAGAGCATCCGCCTAACATGCACGCATTCCCAGGTCGAGTCCCACTGCAGCACATCCTATTTTCCATGTGATATCAGTATGTTAACTTCATTGTGCTGTATAACCTACTGAGTAACATTTATATTTTCACAGGAGTACTGCCTTAAATGCACATGTGAAGTGTCATAATGACTAAGTCACTAGTAAGCATGTGTAAGCGCATAACATCAGTAGTACGCATGGATAAGCAGTTGTAAGTGTGTGTATGTGTATTCGCGTGGGGGTAAGCATTGCCTACATAGATTGAGCTAAGTAGATGCTAGCTTAGTGTAAGGAAACACAATCCGAGCTTAGCATTGCTCAGCTCTGTGCAAACCCATGCACACCTGCGTACGACTGATCAAATGTCCCTAACTCACTCTGTATCTGACAGCTGGTGTTCTGCCTTGAAACACAATATGCAGCCTCTGGAAGGCCCACACCCGGTACGCTGCACATAACAGACTTTGTGATTTACCATTAAACCATGACAGAGGTACATAAACACTCATTCCACATACATATAAAGCACAATCAGTCAACAGCTCAGGGAAGGTAGTAATAACACAACACACAACCTCTTAATGCATGAATCCCGGGCATAGTGCACCATAATGTGGGTACATAATGGAATATCTGTCATATCCTGCTCTAATACACTTCAAACATGGCAAGTTACACAGTTATGTGTGGTAGAACACATATACTGCTGGTGCTAATATGTCTGAAACATGTACGTGTTGGCACAAACGACTGACCTCAGTCCTAAGGTCATCCACGTCAATTGCCAAAAGAATGAGGTACAGGCCACACATATAGGATGAACATGCATGGACATATGGACAGCTATACACCTGCAAATATAGAGAGATAGACAGCTATAGGTATATATACATATATATATATATATATATATATATATATATATATGTGTGTGTATGTATGACTCACAAATAACCATATAACAGCAATTGTACATAGATTAATATGTTCAGTGTATATATCTATATTTATCTCTCTCTCTCTCTATATATATATCTATCCATCTATATATGGGGGTGTAACATATATACTTATGCAGATATACATAAATATATATATATATATATATATATATATATATATATATATATATATATATATATATACAGATAGACATGTGTATATGATTTTCACATGGGAACGGACTCCTGGCCCACTCCGTACTACATAACAGACCATGAGCACAGTTAATGGAGTGGGGGCACAAATGAGGAACATCTGGTAATTACTGGTATGTAATCCCCCCAGCCCTAACGGATATGGTGTGAAATCCAATATCTAGCACATGCAGTACTTGACAGCAGGACCCACCACAACACAGCTACAATGCTCCAACAGTTATCCATGTGACCTGTACATATCAGGCCAATATCTGTAACTTATCATGCAGATATGCCATTGTAGCGCAGGAAATGTTCTATGTTGAAGGGCTACACATTACAATGGTACAGATATGCACACACATCCATACACTGACAATCATGTGCAGGTATACATATACATATATATATATATATATATATATATATATATATATATATATATATATATCGATAAGATATATGGGATATATGGGTACATACACATATAAACAGACAAAGGGTATTAGTAGCCACACATGTGAAGCAGTAGTGTGGACGTACTGGGTGCAATGTATATCCCCAGCCACAAGTCCTGTAACAAGTACCTGTGACATGTGGTGTGGCAACCAGCACCACAAAGGGGATACTTGCATTGCACATATACCCACTTACAATTCAAAGGGCATGACGACACACAGGTATGTATACACAGACAACCTTTATTTGTGTACCATACAATAATGTATGCCATTACTGACAGTACATGGATGTTGCTGTATATAACCAATGATGGATGCAAGGCCCACACAAAACAGTAGATGCAGACAGTGCGGATATATAACATACTATGGTGTCCAGGCTAAGCCCTACAATTTGTACAACAGTTGTCAATGGATTTGCCTGCATGATACGTAACAGTCAACAATATCAGATGTAGTTCAGCGACCTCCAAATACACCCTGTAGTCAAGCCTTAGCGGGACATTCATTACTTGTGGTAATGTCAATGTATCTGTCACATGTATGCTCCCTGGCCAACAAATGTTGTGGGTGTCCACGCTATGACTGGGATGATAGTAGGAATGCTAGCAGTAATTAATGATAGGCCATTACCTAACAACCCCTACCCGTATCACAGCAGGACAAAGGCTTCCATATATGTGGAGGACAAAGGCTGCCATATATGTGGAGGACAAAGGCAGGAATGCAGTGCCATACCTGCAATATTGCAGTTACACACCCTGGAACATGCTGGTGTTACGGGATGTGTTGCAACATACCGTAATGCAGGAATATGACATCAGGTACACAAATGGATATAGTCATGCACTGCTAGCATGCAACACACACATTGCTAGTGTAATATCTGACACAGGACCTGTGTGGTTGACAGACAACACATGATAGGCACACCTCTATCCAGCTATAGGATAGGCCCACAGTAGTGAGCTATGCAGATAGACTGCAGTCCAAGGTAAACTAGTATGTACACACACACACACACACACACACACACACACACACACACACACACACACACACACACACACACACACACACACACACACACACACACACACACACACACACACACACACACACACACACACACACACACACACACACACACTGTAACACCAGTAATATGCAAAGCATTACACCACTCTACTCACAGTCTATCTGTACGTCCCGATCCATGTGGCTGCCCTGAGTGTGTAGGTTCTCCTGTAAGAGGTATTGCTACCTGCTGTCTGTAACATTGATGCCCACACACAAGCAGGATGTCCATCACACAGGCAATGTACAGGGAATACACCCACATGATGTAGGGATTCATAGTGGGTGGTTGTCACGACAGTGGTAATTGGAAGTACTACACATTTGTACTCAGATATATATATGGCTATCTGGATAAGTACATGTCCATATCATCCCACCATATGTCCTGGCCATGCATTGTAGCCCTACCCCAGCCCCTATAGACCCAATGTAGTAGTGCAAGGGGATGTCTGGTATGTATAGCTGGTATATTAATAGACATTTGCTACTGTCATTGGGATTGTTGTCACAGACAGTGTGTGTGTGTGCAAGGTGACATCTGCTCATAACATGTGTGCCATTGGCTACTGACAGACATCCTAAGGTTATCATGGTACAGTACCTGCATATATGACAGGCTCGACAGCCATGTCACAGCATAGGGTAGGATACACCTGTGTGACAGTGCATAACCACAACCAGTGTGAACACAGCCACATCCACAATGGTATGCTAGCATAATAGTACAGTATATGGACTATCTGTCCTACATCATCCTCATACGTGCCACTCACAGAATGACCCTACAAATACTGGGCTACTACACAGTCTGGTCTGATGGCTGTCTGTGGTATGGGACATGTGTGCGTCTGGCCCTACACACATGTAAGGTAAAACGGTACCATACAGTGGGGCAGCATGTAACAACAGGTAGAAGAGGAGATAGAACAATGATATCTACCACAGTCTGTACACAGGCCATAGTACATATTAACAATATACACACTGCCAACATTCACCATCACTACACAGACCTCAGTACTGTACAAAAATCCACAGGATTTTCAGGGCATGGCATTAAGTGTAACCCCTACTGTACATGACATGTCTAGCACTCTGATATATCGCTGGCATGTTATCAGATATGATGACACTATTTACAGTGTACAGCACATATGCACCACTTCATGCATGACATATGTACAAAGGTTAACAGAGGTGTGGTTGACAGCACATACACAGGGCCAGTATAGACATGTTGCTGTGATACCCTCATTAATCTACCATTTTAACGGGGTTTGTTGCAACATAAGTCCAATGAGGGATATGTAGTCAGTAACTGTCATGGCCTTCACCATCAACAGACTGCAATCCTCACACTACCTTCTGCATTTCATGGATAGATGCATCATGGCTTACACATGACACCAAAGGCACAATACTGCCCAGTCTACAGATGAGCCTGCAGATGGGGATTCCTGATAAACATGGAACTGACATGGCAGGTATTGTGACATGTATGGCAGGCATATCCAGACGAACACTGTTAATCCAACATTACTCCATATGCAGTATAGCAGCACTTACAATTCATAGTCAGGTCATGCACATCCCCCTCCTGTTTGTTGCCCTCTTCCCACAGTGTATGTTGTTAGAGGTAAATCCCCAACACATCTGAAATGCTGTTTGCCATATGACAGTTCTAGATTCTGCTCACAGTGACAGACAAGGGCCAACACCAGCAGGATGTTCCCAGATATTGGAGTGCGTTTCCATGCAATTGGCTATGGGAATGTTACCACACCTGTTCCACATGCAATCGGCTAGAGAAGGGCTGCAATTCATGCAGAGGCCATCAGCTGACCATGAGCATCATGTTAAATACACATGCTGCTGCCTAAGCAATGCAGGTGTGGCCCTCCACATCCACAAGAGAGCGAGTGGGGGAGGCAGACAGAGGTGAATACATGTCAGGGAGGAGTGGGAGGGTAAAACATATGCATGTTTCTGTCACACACCTACCAGCACAGGCTATCAAACACCCGACAGCTATGTAGTGCTATCCCACTTCAGTGCTGTTATTGGATGCGCCACCTGGGTTATCTGGTGGAGAGCACTCAGAACATATATGTGATGGTGAGTGACATCTGCAATAGGGATAAGGTAGATATACAATAGTGACGTACACATGCCTCCTTACATGAACAGGTACCAGCGTCAGCACAGGCACACTCACACAGGGATGCACACACATTAACACACTTGGCAGGGCCAGGAGTGCAACCCATCACTAGTGGGATTGCCACAACACATCAATGTGTAGGGAACACATGCACCACATGGGTGATACGGAGGTCGTACGGGCAGTGAGTATGAGGGGGTGTCAGACATAAGGCAGCATGCTTCACTATGCCCTGGGGGGAGTAGTGCATGTGGATGTGGACATACACACCACACAACACACACACGAACAGACAGGGTCCGGTTTGGACATATGCATGAGTGTGTGGTGGCCAACAGTACCAGCAGGCTATACAAGGGTAGGCAGTGGGTATACCTTGGCATCAGCCCACATGACAATGGTCTGCATTGTGGCACAGGCCTGTAGCTTCTGCATTTGGGTATTGCATGCATCTTCCAGTCACCTGGGTGGCTATTGTGTGTGGCCAATTCTGTGCATCACTTGCCATGACTGTGTTCCCTAGTCCATGACTTAGATGGTGTCTAGGATGTGCACACCTTCCACATGCATGTACAGTGACATGTGGACCTGTACCAGGGGTGTCTGGCCCATGCTGTGAACACAGGTTATCATCAGATGTGCCAGTCTTGCCCACGTGCGGCAGGGAGTGGTATTGGTCACAGATCTACCCTGCACCTAAAATGATAGCATGCTAACAGCATTTCCTGATGTCAGTGTCATCTGTACATAAAGGCCATGTTGTCAGGCATGGTATGTCCATTGTGAGTCAAATGTGAAGGCACAGTGGGGACATCTTCTTCAAAGGAGTATTTCACAATTAATGACACCAGCAGGACTACCAAAGTAGGGCATTTGTAATGTACTGCGAGTGAGTAGCCTATAATGCATTGCTCCATACACAAACACTAAGACACACACAGCACATCTGGAACTGGCATGGATGGAAATGGAACACTACAACTGTTCTAAATCACACTACAGCAGTGCGCAGTTACAGAACGTGCTACGGTGATTACTGGGCTATCACATTCCTAGAGGTGTACATCTAGGTGAGTGACATCAGCAGCCTTGGCAAAGTAGAGTATTTGTATTGTATGAAGTGTGAGTAGCCTAAAAAGCATTGCTCTCTACCCAGTCAGACACAAACAGACTCACACACAATTTCCAGGGCTGGAATTCAAACACCTACCTAACTAGTTTATCAGTCTACAGCAGTACACAGTTACAGGACACACCACGGCAATTACTGGGCTATCATGCTCCTAGAGGTGTACTTATAGGTGAGTGACATCAACAGCCTCGCCAAAGTTGAATATATGTATTGCATGAAGTTTGAGTAGCCTAACAAGCATTTTAATCTACACAGTCAGAAGGAGACAGGCACACACACAAACACACACTCACACAATGGACAAGTCTGGGGTTAGTACTACTACCTAACTACTCTGTCACTACAGCAGTATGCAGTTATGGGACGTGCCATGCTTATTACTGAGCTATAGCTCTCCCAAAGATGTAATTTACATTGGATGACCGCAGCAGGCTTGTCATACTACTGCAATGGGGAGGGCAGTGTGTGCATGGGCCATACCCCATTCGTATTGGGGTTGACATGCCACATGCGGGCACACATGGGGTCATATGTCACAGGTGCATGTATACAGCTACTAGATGGCTGCTTCCTTGTACAGTCTTGTTGCACAGCTGGCATGTACCCCACATAGTCTGCCATGCTGACAGGTACTGGTGGCTAGTATCCGCAGTGGGTTACATCCGCACCTCATATGTTGGGAGCCGTTTGGCTGTGTGCCAGATGGGACAGGCCCACATGGCTCCTTGTCACAGTCACCCTCTTCCACACATCTATGCCTGTGTACCTGTGGCTTACTATAGTGTTTTGTCCTTACATATTTGTCTGTATCCCTATCCACTGTGTGTGCAAGGCAGGAGTGGTGCATACTGACATGTGTCCACACTGAAAACTGCAACTTCCAGATATGTCTGGTCCACTGGTGTTTGCAGACATGGCCTTCATGTATTTACGTGTGTGAGCATGCCCAGTATGACCCCTCATTATCTTGTTGACTGACATTGCCTTCATTCCTCTAAGTGTGTGAGCATGCCCAGTATGGCCATCTGTGTTGCATTTGTGGATCATGTCCAGGTTGTTTGTACTGCGGTGCTGACCTTTTGTTGTACACAGGTAGCATGCTGTGTCTGCAAGGTATCCATCGGTCATTTGCATGGACTGTTGCTACATTTCTACCTAGCGGGGGGGACACCTGACTGGTTCTACTGTTTTACACGGGGGGGTTACACCTGACTCTTACTCTATGCGTATGTTGGATGGGGGGGTGCACCTGACACTTGTACACATTTGCTAGGGCTGCACTGGTATGTCAGGTACTCCATTTCAGTCTGTAGTCTTACCTATCCTGCTGGCTAGGGCTTACCAGTGTAGTACAGATCCTAGCTTGCTTTACCTACTTATTAGTGTCTGACTTCCTAGCCTTCACAACTTACTTCTGACTGCCTGGCCTGCTGCAATCTGTCTCTGTAGGCCTGGGGGAGGAGTTAACCATAGGGCACATTTGGAGGCCATAGTACAGCATTTGTTTGTGTTTGTCTTATCCTGTCCTGCTGGCTGAGACTGTTGCTGGGTATGTGATCCTTCCTGACTGGTATGTGTGGCTCTTATGGACACCCCTGTCACTCAGGCCATTTCCTGCAGTGGGTTTTGTCACCCTGTGTACTACTGGCTACTATGGTGACTCCAGTATGTGTTACTGATCTCATGCTGCCACTATGGGTGTCTGCTCTCTGCTGCATTGACATCTGGCCACCCAATTCCCTTGCATGTTCACATCCATACCATAGCTACAGGTAAAAACACATTCTACTCCATTTGGCAATTGGTAGGTTGATTGACTTACCTTGAGGGTGTGCCGGACTTGAGTATGGTGCTGGAGGGCTGCCTATGTAAGAGTAACATAGTACAATCCCTATACATGGTTGGACACAGGTAGTGTCATGTTTGGCATGCCTTTTACTGTCTGTGTGAGTCAGAGAGAGGTGTCATTCCCTGGGGCTCTACTGTGTCAGTGCATATGCTATGCATTGCCTCTTTATTAAGGCCAGGGCATACTGGGTACGCCCCCTTCTACCTTCTGGGGCAGGCTCAGGTTGTTCCTCCTCCGAGTCACTCTCTACCTGTACAGGCTTTGCCATTGGTGAGGGGCTGTGTGACCCTGCCCCATGCTGTTCCTGCTGCAGCTGTTTCTGCAGGATTATGTTGTGTAGCATAGTGCATACAATTACTATCTGAGTACATGTAGCTGATGAATACTGCAGGGCTCCACCGGATGTGTCCAGACACTGGAACCATGACATGAGCATCCGAAACACACGCTCTATTATATGTCTGGCCTGTACGTGTGCATCATTATGGCATTGTTGTTCAGGTGTGTGTGCATTTGTGATGGGTGTCATCAGCCATGGCTCCAGTGGGCACCCAGCATCCCCCACTAGGTGATGGTAGGGGATGTCCACATCGGCAAATCTGTGGTACAGCTGTGTCAGTTGCCATATGTGTGAATCATCATAGCTTCCAGGGCAGCCAGCACACACATTCAGTATAATGCCCTGGGCATCACATACCACCTGGCAGTTGATGGAGGGGATGCCCTTGCGGTTGATGTAGGCCCTACCCTGCCCACCAGGTGGTGCTTTGATGAGTAAGTGCATGCAGTCTATAACACCCACTACCCCAGGGTAGTTAGCTATTTGGTGATACAGGCGCATATTGCGGGTCAACACCTCACTTGTGTTGAGGAAATATATGTGCTCACTGGCATGTTCTGACATGGCATGCAGGAACTGGTGGAATACTCTGGATGCTGATGCCTGTGAGATGCCCATGTTATCTCCAGTTGTAGTTTGGGAGGTACCTTTGGCTAGTATACCTAGGCCTACACATACCTTGATATCCACTGGGATGGGTTCCCCTCAGCCAGTGTGGTGTCAGATATGGCCTGCACAGCTCAATGATTTGCTGTAGGAGGTCTCTGTCCACCCTATAGCGCTCCACTATCTCCAGCTCATGTAGCCCCTGGTAGGTGACCCTGGGTCTGTACACTCTTCTCTGTCTCCTCACTGTGGGTTGTTCGGCAGCATTGACATCCTCACCACCCTCAGCTTCTGCACATGTTGTTCTATGTTGTCTGCTGCAGCCCTTCTCATTTTGTAGCTTTGGTTTTAAAATTTCTCCGCTTGTATACACCGGTGGTGTAGAGTTTGTAACAACCAGGGGGTAAGTGTTTGCTTGATTTATAGTGGTGTTCTGGGCTGGGCTGGTCTGCTTCCTGTGTGATTAGCTGATTCTGATACATTTCATCTGGCAACTTAGCTAGTTCTCCTTGATTACCTTCTTACTGCTGTTTTCCCTTCTCATTGCCTCCTTATTTAGGCCCGTCTGCGCGCCACACAAACGGAGTGCTCAAATGTGCACAGAGTTGTTTTTTCCTGGTTTAACTTCCTTTTTCTTCCTGTAAAACCTGTTGCGTAGCACGCACACCCTCTTACACTTTGTCAAGAGTGCTAGGCAGGTTTATACACACACCTAGATTAACTGTGCTAAGCTAGGAGCAATCCTGAGCCACAGGTCTCCAATCCACTTACATTATGCCTGACACCCGCCCATGATGTCACCTACATCCTAGTCTTGCACCCATCTATTTAGACTCTTACACTCTTGGGACCTGCCTCATACCCTGGGAAAATTTGGGATTCACTAATCCTTCCCTCATTTGCACAGGATTGTCTGCTAATGCATAGTTACATGTCCCACACTGAGCCTCCCCCCTTAACAACCATTGCTCACTGGCCAGGTTGTCTTCTGACTGCCATTGACTTGCATGGAAGAATACTGATTTCAGTTAGAATGCTTATTTTAGGTTTATTTTATTATTTTCACCCCAATCCCATTTGCATATTGCTACCCTATGGTTAAGCAGGCAAGATTGGCGAAAAGAAAATTAAATGTTGTTTATTTTTTTTTTAACAGTTTGCAATGCCAATGGTCTTCTACTTGGACATTGGCATGCTTCCTCAATGATATGCAGCCTTTATTTTTTTAACTGTCATAGCTCCATTTTGTAGACTGCAGAACTGTACTTGGTTACTAACCGAGTACATGTCTGCACACTGAACTCGTCCTGCACGGATGGCTGCCAGCTTCCTGGATCATATATTACCCTCATTTGCATGATTTTCACCTGCAAATGAGGGTAATTTGCATACGGGAGCTCAGTTCATGCAGGATTCACCTAAGAACTCATGTGCACTTCCCAGGAGCTCATTCCTGGATCGCACATGGGCCATATTGCCGAAAATTGCAGGCAATCCTATGCAAATGAGGGAAGAGTTAGTGAATCACAGATTTTCCCAGGGTGTGAGGCAGGCCCCAAGAGTGCAAGACTAGGATATAGGTGACATCATGGGGGGATGTGTCAGGCATACTGTAAGTGGACTGGAGACCTGTGGCTCGGGATTGCTCCTAGCTTATCACAGCTAAGCTAGGGGTGTGTCTAAACCTGCCTAGCACTTTTGACAAAATGTAAGCAGGTGTGCACACCACACACCAGGTTTTCCAGGAAGAAAAAGGAAGTTCAACCAGGAAAAAGCAGCTCTGTGCACATTTGAGCACTCTGTTTGAGTGGTGCGCACACGGGCCTAAACAGGGAGGCAATGGGAAGGGAAAACAGCAGTAGGAAGGTAATCAAGCAGAACTAGCTGAGCTGCCAGGTGAAATGTATTAGAATCAGTGAATCACACAGGAAGCAGACCAGCCCAGCTCAGAACACCACTATAAACCAAGCAAACACCTACCCCCCCCTGGTTTTTCTACACTCTACATCACCGGTGTATACAAGCGAGGACATTTTAAAACCAAACCTACAAAATGAGAAGGGCTGCAGCAGGCAACATAGAACAACATGTGCATGAGACTGAGGGTGGTGAGGATGTCAATGCTGATCAACAGCCCACGGTGAGGAGACAGAAAAGAGTGTACAGACCCAGGGTAACCTACCAGGGGCTACATGAGCTGGAGATAGTGGAGTACTATAGGGTGGACAGAGACTTCCTACAGCAAATTGTTGAGCTGTGCAGGCCACACCTGACACACCACACTGGCTGAGGGGAACCCATCCCAGTGGATACCAAGGTATGTGTAGGCCTAGGTATACTAGCCACAGGTACCTCCAAAACTACAACTGGGGATAACATGGGCATCTCACAGGCATCAGCATCTACAGTGTTCCACCAGTTCCTGGATGCCATGTCAGCACATGCCATTGAGCATGTATATTTCCTCAACACAAGTGAGGTGTTGACCCGCAATATGCGTCTCTTCTACCAAATAGCTAACTTCCCTGGGGTAGTGGGTGCTATAGACTGCACGCACTTATGCATCAAAGCACCACCCGGTGAGCAGGGTAGGGCCTACATCAACCACAAGGGCATCCCCTCCATCAACTGCCAGGTCATATGTGAAGACCAGGGCATTATACTGAATGTGTGTGCTGGCTGCCCTGGAAGCTATGACGATTCACACATATGGAAACTGATGCAGCTGTACTGCAGCTGATGTGGACATCCCCTACAGTCTCCTAGTGGGGGATACTGGGTACCCACTGGAGCCATGGCTGATGACACCCATCAGAAATGTACACACACCTGAACAACAATGCCATAATGATACACACGTACAGGCCAGACATATAATAGAGCATGTGTTTGGGATGCTCATGTCATGGTTCTGGTGTCTGGAAACATCTGATGGAGCCCTGCAGTATTCACTAGCTACATGTACCCAAATAGTAATGGTATGTGCTATGCTACACAATATGATCCTGCGGGAACAGCTACAGCAGGAACAGCATGGGGCAGGGCCACACAGCCCCACACCAATGCCAAGGCCTGTACAGGTAGAGAGTGACTCAGAGGAGGAACAACTTGAGCCTGCCCCAGTAGGCAGAAGCAGGTGTGCCCAGTATGCCCTGGCCTTGGCAAAGAGGCAATGCATAGCATATGCACTGACACAGTAGTGCCCAAGAGAATGACACCTTTCTCTGACTCACACAGATGGTAAAAGGGATGCCAAACATGACACTACCTGTGCCCAACCATGTATAGGGAGTGTACTATGTGCATCTGACATAGGCAGCCCTCCAGCACCATCCTCATGTCCAGCACACCCTCAAGGTAAGTCAATCAACCTGCCAATTGCCAAATGGAGTAGAATGTGTTTTTACCTGTAGCTATGGTATGGATGTGAACATGCAAGGGAATTGGGTGGCTGGATGTCAAGGCAGCAAAGAGTAGACACCCATAGTGGCAGTATGAGATCTGTAACACATACTGGAGTCACCATAGTAGCTAGTACTACACAGGGTGACAAAACCCACTGCATGAAATGGCCTGAGTGACAGGGGTGTCTATAAGAGCCACACATACCAGTCAGACAGGATCACATACCCAGCAACAGTCTCAGCCAGCATAACAGGTGAAGACAAACACAAACAAATGCTGTACTATGGCCTCTGAATGTGCCCTATGGTTAACCTCTCCCCCAGGCCTACAGAGACAGACTGCAGCAGGCCAGGCAGTCGGATGCAAATTGTGAAGGCTAGGAAGTCAGACACTAACAAGTAGGTAAACCAAGCTAGGATCTGTACTACACTGGTAAGCCCTAGCCAGCAGGATAGGTAAGACTACAGACTGAAATGAAGTACCTGACATACCAGTACAGTCCTAGCACATGTGTACAATTGTCAGGAGCACCCCCCCATCCAACATACACATAAAGTAACAGTTAGGTGTGCCCCCCACCCTTGTGTAGAACAGTAGAAACAGTCAGGTGCCCCCCCCCCACTATGCAGAAATGTAGCAACAGTTCATGGCAAATGGCCGATGGATACCTTGCAGACACAGCATTCCACCTGTCTGTGTACAACAAAAGGTCAGCACCGCAGTACAAACAACCTGGACGTGATCCACACATGCAACACAGATGGCCATACTGGGCATGCTTACACACTTAGACGAATGAAGGCAATGTCAGTCAACAACATACTGAGAGGTCATACTGGGCATGCTCACACACTTAAACACATGAAGGCCATGTTTGTAAAAACCAGTGGACCAGACATATCTGGAAGTTGCAGTTCTCAGTGCGGACTCATGTCAGTATGCACCACTCCTGCCTTTCACACAGTGGATATGGATATAGACAAATATGTAAGAACAACACACTATAATAAGCCACAGGTTCATGGACATAGATGTGTGGAAGAGGGTGACCGTGACAAGGAGCCATACGGGCCTGTCCCAACTGGCACATAGCCAAGGGACTCCCAACACATGAGGTGCGGATGTAACCCACTGCGGATACTAGCCATCAGTACCTGTCAGCGTGACAGACTATGTAATGTACGTGCCAGTTGTGCAACAAGACTGCACAAGGAAGCAGCCATCTAGTAGCTGTATACATGCACCTGTGACATATGACCACATGTGTGCCCACATGTGGCTTGCAAACCCTTACATAAATGGGGTATGACCCATGCACACACTGTCCTCTCCATAGTAGTAGTATGACAAGCCTGCTGAGGTCATCCAATGTGAATTACAACTTTGGGAGAGCTATAGCTCAGTAATATGCATGGCGCATCCCATAACTGGGTACTGCTGTAGTGACAGAGTAGTTAGGTAGTAGTACTAACCCCAGACCTGTCAATTGTGTGAGTATTTGTTTGTGTGTGTGCCTGTCTGCCTCTGACTGTGTAGAGTGAAATGCGTGTTAGGCTACTCACACTCCGTGTAATACATATATTCAACTTTGGCAAGGCTGCTGATGTCACTCACCTAGAAGTACACCTCTGGGAACATGATAACCCAGTAATCACTGTGGCACATCCTATAACTGCGTATTGCTGTAGTATGATAAATTAGTTAGGTAGATGTTTGAACCCCAGCTCAGGTAACTGTGTGTGTGTGTGTGTCTGACTGGGTAGAGAATAATGCTTTTTAGGCTACTCACACTCCATACAATACAAATACTCTACTTTGCCAAGGCTGCTGATGTCACTCACCTAGAAGTACACCTCTGGAAACATGACAGCCCAGTAATTTTTGTGGTGCATCCTGTAACTGCGTACTGTTGTAGTGTAATAAACTAGTTAAATAGGTGCTTGAACCCCAGCTCTGGCAACTGCGTGTGTGTGTGTCTCTGACTGGGTAGAGAGCAATGCTTTTTAGGCTACTGACACTCCATACAATACAAATACTCTGATGTACACCTCTGGCAACATGATAGCCCAGTAATAGCCGTAGCACATTATGTAACTGGGTACTGCTGTAATGTGATTTAGAACGGTGGTAGTGTTCCATCTCCATCCATGCCAGATCCTGATGTGATGTGTGTGTCTTAGTGTCTGTGTATGGAGCAATGCATTATAGGCTACTCACTCACAGTACATTACAAATGCCCCACTTTTGTAGTCCTGCTGAAGTCGTTAATTGTGAAATACACCATTGGGGAAGATGTACTTCAGTAATGTCCATGGTGCGTGATATAACTGCATAGTGCTGTAGTGTAGTAAACTAGGTAAGTAGGGGTTCTACTCCCAGACATGACGTGTGTGTGGGTGTGTGTGTGTGTGTGTGTGTGTGTGTGTGTGTGTGTGTGTGTGTGTGTGTGTGTGTGTGTGTAACTAGTATCCTGTGTAGAGGAGGTTATGAATCTGTGAGCAGTGTGGAGGGGTTTTGCTAATTTCATTTATGGTGGCCCTACAATATATTACAATGTCAACCATACAGGGATAACAGATGTAAATGGCTTAGAGGCTGGGGCACAAAGCCATACCCATACATGTGACATCAAAGCGTGCCAATCACAGTTAGCAACCCCACTGTGCCTTCACATGTGACTCACATGCCTGACAACATGGCCTGTATGGACATATGATACTGACATCAGGAAATGCTGTTAGCATGCTATCAATGTAGGTGCAGTGTAAATCTGCTGACCAGTACCACTCCCTGCCACACATGGGCATGACTGGCACATCTGATGGTAAGCTTTGTTCACAGCATGGGCCAGACACCCCAGGTACAGTTCCACATGTCACTGTACATGCATGTGGGAGGTGTGCACATCCTAGACACCATCCAAGTCATGGACTAGGGAACACAGACATGGCAAGTGATGCACAGCATTGGCCACACACAATAGTCACCCAGGTGACTGGAAGACGGATGCAATACTCACCTGTGCAGGCAAATGCAGAAGCTACATGCCTGTGCCACAATGCAGACCATTGTCATTTGGGCTGATGCCAAGGTATACCCATTGCCTACCCTTATATAGCCTGCTGGCACTGTTGGTAACCACACACCCGTGCAGACATGCACCCATGCATGTCCAAAATGGACCCTGTGTGTTTGTGTGTGTGTTGTATTGTGCATATGTCAACATCCACATGCACTACTCCCCCAGGGCACAGTGAAGCATGCCGCCTTATGTCTGTCACCTCCTCATACTCACTGCCCATACGACCTCCATATCACCCGTGTGGTGCATGTGTTCCCTGTACATTGATGTGTTATGGCAATCCCACTAGTGACAGGTTGCACTCCTGGCCCTGCCAAATGTGTTAATGTGTGTGCGTCACTGTGTGAGTGTGCCTGTGCTGATGCTGGCCCCTGTTCATGCAGACAGGCACGTGTACATCACCTACTGCATATCTACCATATCCCTGTTGCAGATGTCGCTCAGCATCACATATACGTTCTGAGTGCCCCCCACCAGATAACCCAGGTGGCGCATCCAATAACAGCATCGAACTGTGATAGCACTACATAGCTGTCGGTGTTTGATACCCTGTGCTGTTAGGTGTGTGACACAAACATGCGTAGGTTTTACCATCCCACCCCTCCCTGACATGTATTCACCTCTGTCTGCCTTCCCCACTCCCTCTCTGGTGAATGAGGAGGGCCACACCTGCATTGCTTAGGCAGCAGCATGTGTATTTAATGTGATGCTCATGATCAGCTGATGGCCTCTGCATGAATGGCAGCCCTTCCCTAGCCGATTGCATGTGGAACAAGTGTGGTAACATTCCCATAGCCAATTGTAATGTTGGATTAACAGTGTTCGTATGAATATGCCTGTCGTATATGTCACAATACCTGCCATGGCATTTCCATGTTTATCAGGAATCCCCATCTGCAGGCTCATCTGCAGACTGGGCAGTATTGTGCCTTTGGTGTCATGTGTAAGCCATGATGCATCTATCTGTGGAATGCAGAAGGTAGTGTGAGGATTGCAGTCTGTTGATGGTGAAGGCCATGACAGTCACTGACTAAATATCCCTCATTAGACTTATGTTGCAACAAACCCTGTTACAATGGTAGATTAATGAGGGTATCACAGCAACATGTCTATACTGGCCCTAAGTATGTGCTGTCAGCCACACCTCTGTTAACCTTTGCACATAGGTCATGCATGAAGTGGTGCATATGTGCTGTACACCGTAAATAGTGTCATCGTATCTGATAACATGCCAGGGATATATCAGAGTGCTACACGTGTCATGCACAGTAGGGGTTACACTTAATGCCATACCCTGGAAATCCTGTGGATGTTTGTACAGTACTGAGGTTTGTGTAGTGATGGTGAATTTTGGCAGTGTGTGTATTGTTAATATATACTATGGCCTGTGTACAGACTGTGGTAGATGTCATTGTTCTAGCTCTCTATCTATCTGTTGTTACATGCTGCCCCACTCTATGGTACCGTTTTACTTTACATGTGTGTAGGGCCAGACACACACATGTCCCATACCACAGACAGCCATCAGACCAGACTGAGTAGCAGCCCAGTATTTGTAGGGTCATTCTGTGAGTGGTACATATGAGGATGGTGTAGGACAGATAGTCCATATACTGTACTGTTATGCTAGCGTACCATATGTGGATGTGGCTGTGTTCACATTGGTTGTGGTTATGCAATGTCACACAGGTGTATCCTACCCTGTGCTGTGACATGGCTGTCGAGCCTGCCATATATGCAGGTACTGTACCATGATAACCTTAGGATGTCTGTCAGTAGCCAGTGGCACACATGTTATGAGCAGATGTCACCTTCCACACACACAGTGTCTGTGACAACAATCCCAATGACAGTAGCAAATGTCTATTAATATACTAGTTATACATACCAGACATCCCCTTGCACTACTACATTGGGTCTATAGGGCCTGGGGTAGGGCTACACTCCATGGCCAGGGCATATGGTGGGAAGATATGGACATGTACTTATCCAGATATCCATATATATATATATATATATATATATATATATATATATATATATATATATATGAGTACATGTGTAGTATTTCCAATTACCACTGTCATGGTAACAACCCACTATGAATCCCTACATCATGTGGGCGTATTCCCTGTACATTCCCTGTGTGATGGACATCCTGCCTGTGTGTGGGTATCAATGTTACAGACAGCAGGTAGCAATACCTCTTACAGGAGAACCTGCACATTCAGGGCAGCCACATATATGTAGGAGGATCTGGACATACACAGAGACTGTGAGTAGATTGGTGTAATGCTTTGCATAGTACTGGTGTTACAGGGTGTGTGTGTGTGTGTGTGTGTGTGTGTGTGTGTGTGTGTGTGTGTGTGTGTGTGTGTGTGTGTGTGTGTGTGTGTGTGTGTATACATACTAGTTTACCTTGGACTGCAATCTGTCTGCATAGCTCACTACTGTGGGCCTATCCTCTAGCTGGGCAGAGGTGTGCCTATCATGTGTTGTCTGCCCACTACATAGGTCCTGTGTTGGATATTACACTGGCAGTGTGTGTGTGTTGCATGCTAGCAGTACATGGCTATATCCATTTGTGTACCTGATGTCATCTTCCTGCATTAGGGTATGTTGCAACACATCCTGTAACACCAGCATATTCCAGGGTGTGTAACTGCAATATTGTGGGTATGGCCCTGCATTCCTGTCTTTGTCCTCCACATATATGGTAGCCTTTGTCCTGCTGTGATACAGGTAGAGGTTGTTAAGTAATGCCCTATCATTAACTACTGCTGGCATTCCTACTATCACCCCAGTCATAGCATGGACACCCACAACATTTGTTGGCCTGGGACCATACATGTGACAGATACACTGACATTACCACAAGTAATGAATGCCCCCCTTGGACTTGACTACAGGGTGTAATTGGAGGCTGCTGAACTACAACTGATATTGTTGACTGTCACATATCATGCAGGCAAATCTGTTGTCAACTGTTGTACAAAATGAAGGGCTTAGCCTGGACACCATAGTATGTTGTATATCCGCACTGTCTGCATCTACTGTTTTGTGTGGGCCTTGCATCCATCACTGGTTATATACATCAACATCCATGTGCTGTCAGTAATGGCATACATTAGTGTATGCTACACAAATGAAGGTTGTCTGTGTATACATACCTGTGTGTCATGTCATGTCCTTTGAATTGTGAGTGGGAATATGTCCACTGTAAGTATCGCTTTGTGGGGCTGGTTGCCATACCACACATGTCACAGGTACTGGTTACAGGGCTTGTGACTGGGGATATACATTGCACCCAATACGTCCACACTACTGCTACACATGTATGGCTACTAACATCCTTTGTCTGCGTATATACATACCTGCACATGATTGTCAATGTATGGATGTGTGTGCATATCTGTACCGTTGTAATGTGTAGCCCTTCAACATAGTACATTCCCTGCAGTACAATAGCGTATCTGCATAATATGTTACAGATATCGGCCTGACATGTACAGGTTACATGGATAACTGTTGGAGCATTGTAGTTGTGTTTTGGTGGGTTCTGCTGTCAAATACTGCATGTGCTGGATATTGGATTGCACAGCATATCCATTAGGGCTGAGGGGGGGTTGCATAGCAGTAATTAGCAGGTGTCCCTCATTTGCGCCCTCACCCCCATTAACTGTGCTCATGGTCTGTTATGTAGTACGGAGTGGGCCAGGAGTCTGTTCCCATGTGGAAATCATATACACATGTCTATTTGTATATATATATATATATATATATATATATATATATATATATATATATATATATATATATATATATATATATATGTATATCTGCATAGGTATATATGTTACATCCCCATATACAGAGGGATAGAACTGGACATTGATTTAGCTCTAGCTATGTATATGCATCCATATATATATATATATATATATATATATATATATATATATATATGTGTATGTATATAGAGATCTATATATGGATATATACACTGAACATATTAATCTATCTATGTACAATTGCTGTTATATGGTTATTTGTGAGTCATACATACACATATATATACCTATAGCTGTCTATCTCTCTACATTTACAGATGTATAGCTGTCCATATGTCCATGCATGTTCGGCCTATATTTGTGGCCTGTACCTCATTCTCTTGGCAATTGACATGGATGACCTTAGGACTGAGGTCAGTCATTCGTGCCGACACGTATGTGTTTCAGATGTATCATCTCCAGCAATATATGTGTTCTAGCACATATAACTGTGTAACTTGCAATGTTTGAAGTGTATTAGAACAGGATATGACAGATATTCCTATATGTATCCACATTATGGTGCATTGTGTTCGAGATTCATGCATTAAGAGGTTGTGTGGTGTGTTATTACTACATTCCCTGTGCTGTTGACTGATTGTGCTGGATGATATGTATGTGGAATGAATGTTTATGTACATCTGTCATGGTTTAATGGTAAATCACGTAGTGTATGATGTGAAGCGTCCTGGGTGTGGGCCTTCCAGAGGCTGTATATTGTGTTTCAGGGCAGAACACCAGCTGTCATATACAGAGTGAGTTAGGGACTTTTGAGCATTCGTATGCGGGTGTGTGCGGGTTTGTGCAGAGCTGAGCAATGCTAAGCTCGGGTTGCATTTCCTTACACTCAGCTAGCATCTACTTAGCTCAATCTATGTAGGCAATGCTTAGCCCCGCGCGAATACATGTACACACACTTACAACTGCTTATTCATGCGTACTACTGCTGTTATGAGTTTAGACATGCTTACTAGTGCCTTAGTCATTATGACACTTCACATGTGCATTTAAGGCAGTACTCCTGTGCAAATATAAATGCTACTTAGTAGGTTATACAGCGCAATGAAGTTAATATATGGATATCACATGGAAAATAGGATGTGCTGCAGTGGGACTCAACCTGGGAATGCGTGCGCGTTAGGCGGATGCTCTGGCCACTACACTATTGCTGTTTAGCTTTGTTTGCATATGTCTATCATAATGACATACCCATGTTCCCTTCCCCTAGCCCCCGAGCTCCACGTACACAGTATCCATCCATTCCCCGGTTACTGTCCCTGCCATACCACACCTCCACACATTTCCCTCTCTGCACATCTCAGTACACCTCCAGTATACTGTCCCCACCCAAATGTCTGCAGGCTCTTCATCCGTTTAGTCCACATATGTACCAGCCTTCCCTTGATCCTCCTCTGATACTGGTGGTGACATCAATTTGTCCCACAACTGTTGGTTTATCCCACGAGGGATGGACCTGTTGTTGTGTCAAGAGTAGACCTAGCTGGTCTACAGTGTTTCTCCCACTGGTAGCATCCTGCTAGGGTATTGTGTAGCAGTGGTTTGCTCACACACCTGGCCAGTCTCATCTCCCGGTTCCACGGAACCAACGCCCCAGGTGTGACATACTGTGCATGTAGCACGCTTACACTCCCCCACGGTGTGCACCGTATATCATTATTCCCTTTGGTATTATGCAGGTCTACTGTTCTCACAGTATGATTGGAAAGGCTGCTGTTCTGTGCTGCACATAGACTGCTCATAATACTGTGGTTGAGCAATGGACACGTGTTCTGGTATTAATCTACACACTTATATACATTTCCTATACTGCTGGATGCCTGTGCTGGATGATGCGTTTGTGATCACAGCAGCTGAATGTGTATCTGCCATGGCTTAGTGGAACTCATGTCTACTATAGTGTGTAGGGTCGGGGGTTTGCAACCTGGTAGTGCAGATTATTTTGTTAATGGCCACAACAACAGCTGTTGGCTACAGAGTGACTAAGGCACTGTAGAACATTTATTGGCGGGTATGCACTTGTTTGCATGAAACACAGCATTACTGACCTCTGGTTGCATTGTATTGCACTCAGTTAGCCTCTACATTGCTTCACCAGTGTGGTACTCGCATACCGGTGGTGAAACAGGCTTACACCTGCTTGCTCCCGCATACACACGCGCAACGTTGTGCATTTTGTTCACATCTGTCAAACGGGACACATGGACTGCATGCTTGTCCATTATCAGCGGTGGCCCGGGGTGTAGAGCTCCATATTGACTCCAGCTAAGTATCCCAATTAATACTGGGGTGTTCACATTCATAGAGGGTAAGAGACGTAACATAGCTACGTACCCCATTAATCATGCTTAGTTTATGTTAAACTGTCGGTATTATCCATACTTAGGTCAGGTTTACATGTCAGGTATGACTGTTGACACAGGTCAGTTTAAGGTGAGGTAGGACTCCTGTTTCACAGGTCTGGATAAGTTACATGCAGGTATTCGGGGTAGGTGTATTACTGCATACCTGTGTGATACAGTAGAGGCAAATAGCTAAGGAGTAGGCAGGTAGTTAGTGGGGGTGACATTGTAACTGTATAGTAGCCTGTACGTATAATTGGATGCGGAGCAATAGGGAAGGTATGTCGGATGTTGGGATTCGTATGCGAGGCAGGACAAGAGGTGTTGGTATCACTAGTTGATGTAGTGGTATAGAGTGTGAGGTGGGGGGGACTGTTTCTGTGCTGCTCCAGGTGTGCTTGTGGTGTTCCTTCATGAGTTAGTTACATGTGTCCTGAGGGACAGCTGTGATACTACATGTGGGTTGGGGCTCCAGCTACTGCAATATAGTGGGGGAAGAGGGTGTCATCTACATGCACCCATAGACATTAATAAAAATGGAACAGGGCTGATAGGTACGTGGTATGTATGGGGCACAAAGGGGGGTGTTAGTAGGGGGATTATCCAGGGATGTGCAGGATGGCTGCAGGGAAAGTCCACAGCTGGCCATGTTGTCTACTACAACAACTGTGCATATGCACTGCATTTCGTGTTTGTGTTGGACACTTACACCCCTGGTTGGGGGTGAGGACTGCAATAATACCTTGTGATGCCTATTACATTGGCTTACATGCCTACAGTGGGGTGTTGCGACCATGTGTTCATAGGTGCTGTGTAGTGGGTTATGCAACAACACATATGGTTATACCGTACTTAGCCATGTAAACTGGACTGTGCTGTGGTGGGGCCCATATCGGAAATGGCTGCCCGTTAGGCATAAGCATGCCTGTCGACTGTACAGAATCTGCGGCCTGTCCAGTTTGCTTCAAAATATTGGTGTGTTCCTCTTACAATCTGCACCTATCTGGAAAATACCTGGGAACTGATGCCATTAAATACAGACAAGTAATTGAGTTTAAGACCCTACATCCTTCAGACGAGTCATGCTAATGCATAACCTATTATTCTATCAGCTTTCTAAGGTTGAAAGTGGAATACGTGCTTTCAGTCCCTATTTGTCCCCCCAACAGTTTAGGTTCTGTCCAGTGGTTTTGCTCTTAGAGGTTGAGAAGTATGGGCATAAGCTCTGCCCAATTTGCAATATTAAATACATTCCCGGGGAGGTCCGAATACAACTGCGCCAGCCAACACCTGCACGTCTAGGCCCATAATTGCATACCCATAGTTCCACCACCTGCCCCTCCTGTACAGCACTCATCCTTACTGTGGGTGCAGGTGGGGTCTAACCACACCACTAAACACTGCCCACTCTCCATGTGTCGGGACCCATGTGTACGTTGTGTCGACCCATGGGTCATCAGTTTTGCACAACCTACTGGTCCGTGTACGTATACAGCCTGGTTAGATATATCGTTACAGGGACTGACTCTGATGATCATTAATTTTTGGGGTGTCCCACATGGGACATTGATGTCTTTGTTTCAAGATTAGACTTGGCAGGTCTCTCCCACTGGTAGTATCCTGCCTGTGGTCTGGGAAGCAGTGGTGTGTTTATTTGTATTTTGTGTTTATATGTTTCACCTGTCTAGGT